>NC_140343.1:30828249-30913249 GCF_963514085.1 Chelon labrosus | reverse complement strand
AGCTATGGGAGTCAATAGTTTGCAGTGCGAAGCACTGCAAACTATTGTTCTTCACTACGTTTTTTCTTCTTATTATTATTAAACTTTTTCCTACGGATTTTCGAAACTTTTCAACTCAAATACCGTTCGTCGCACACAGACACAAAATACATCAAAACGTGCGTCTCGATCGGACTCGGTGTGCTTCTATACAGTTCTTCCAAACAAGATTTTTTCGCGACATAGTCGCGAAAAAACTGCGATAAATTTCCCATTGAAATGAATGGAGAAGCCCGAAAAAAGCGGCAACATTCCAAAATTTACAGCTTGGCTTTGTCGAGTGATTACTCGGCCATGCTTTGTAGTAGAAACTTGCTTGGAAGTTTGTACGAGGCACGGGAAGTGTAGCTTTCTCTTCCTGAAAACGGGGTTTCGATACCTTTTACGGTTTGGTCAGGGTCGCTGTTTACGTTTTGGTGAAATTTGGGGAAAAAAAATAAAAATCAGCGTTTATAATGGGGCTCTATGGGCCCACTCTGACCGACACTCTAACTTCAGAGTTTCGGTGATATTCTGAAAAAAAAAGGTTCAATCTCACGTGGTGGCCACAGATTTTGAGGTACAGAGATAAAAAATACGTAAAAACGTAGGGATTTTTGTTGGCTTTCAGATGGTGTGGGTTTTATTTGTGTGGGACGTACGGTTTGGGCTGCAGGCTCCTCCGAGCGAGGAGTGCGCCGACCAGTTTTCGAATTTTTCCCCATGTGTGTGTATGTGGAAAGCGAGAGCGATTTTTCGACGATTTTTCACGTCGCATACTTTTTTTCTAAAACGACTACGGCCACAATTTTCGCAGTAGGCGCGTGGGAACAACACTAAATTGTAGAAAACCCTTGGCTGACGCTCACGATGTGTTTGTTTTCCCGATAGGACTTGTAGTTTTTGATTTATGAGCATTTGTTCGGAGGGCAAATCCTAGTTTGCACTTTCCCTCTGACTCAGGCAGAGGTGAGAGAGAGAAGGAGACTTCAGCGTCAGTTGACCCTGGTAGCCATGACAACCAGACCCCAACCAGCTTACACACGCAGCAGGAGGGGACGAGAGGCGGGAAAAGAGCTCTCAGTGGAAAACATGATCTGCCAAAACATTAAAACCCCCCAAACCATTACTGCAGTACTGTAGGGGGCCACTGCTAACAGACGCTAACGACTAGCCGCCCAGTGATTTAGCCGACGACTAGCCTTCCAGCATAGCTCATGTATGTTAGCAAGCTAGCGGAGCTAACGGAGCTAGCTAGCCGCTACCTTAACGCCGCGGACTCAACCGCGGAGTTAGCCTCGAGCTAACCGCTAACTAACCGCTAGCTAACCGGGATTAAACCGCGGACCCGCGGGAGTTAAACACGAATTAGCCGCGGCAGTTCGCCGTGAGCTAACGCGGAGGCTAGTGGGGTTAGCCGCCGGCTAATTCGCCGCCTTGCTAGCGGGTGCTTATCACAGTAATAATGTTGAAGTTTTACAATTTAAAGGGAATTTTAAATTAAACTGTGTCAAACTGAAAAATATATTATTCCACCACATAAAGTAGGAAACATTTATGGCTTGCAACAACATTAATGACAGTATATATATATAATTGGAGTAATTCAATATAATATGATGTTTTTAATTAAATAAATAATGAGCTGTTGAACACTCATAAGAGTTATATTAAGTATGTTACATAACATTATTTGACATGTCTATTTGTCTGCCTATAGTTTTCCTCCAGCTGATCCAGACAGACTGCAGTGACGTCCAACATGAGACAAAGAGCTGGACTCGCAGGACAATTTGAAGGTCTTCACTTCATCGCTGATTCCTTGTTACAGCCTGGATGTGTTAAGTTTAATATTATTGTTTATCTAACTGTAAGACTGTGCCGTAAACTGTTAAACTATTGCTCAGGTAGGAGTAATGAGTTTTATTGTTAAAATTATTATGATTAACGATCAATTGTTACGATTTGCTCGTTCTTTGTCTGGGGATCCTAGTGAGATCCCTCCCACTCTCTTCCTTATTTGATGCTGGCTTTCAGGTGGAGCTGGGAGGGGTCTGCCGCCTGTACCTGCCCTTCAGTTTGTAGAAGGGCGTAAAGGACGACCCTTCTCAGTGTCTCTCTCTCTCAGCCAGGCCTACTGCATCCTCCTCATCCTGTTTGGTTTGTTGTACCCTGCATGACATCAAACTCACACCCATCCAGTCAGAAGGAACCAGGCCTTAAATGACTATTTGAGTTGTGCTTTTTGTTATAGCTGCTGCTCATGGTAGTAAAGACATGCTACTTAGTAAAGACATTCGCGACGTAAGTCGCGAATACTTTCATACCTGTCTTGACCTGACCATTACTTTTTGTAGTCAAACTTGAAATTATTTGCAACGTAAGTCGCAAATATTTTCACCAGGATTATATTATGACTATATGAACAGGTGATCATTAAAGCATCATAGCATCTTAGTATAATTGCATTGTAGCATCTTAGCATCGTAGCAACATAGTATCTTAGCTTTGTAGCATCTTAGTATCATAGCATCTTAGTATCTTAGCATCATAGCATTGTAGTAGCATCTTGGCATAGTAGCATCATCGTAGCATCGTAGCATCGTACTGTCGCAGCAATATAGCATGGTATCGCAGACTGCTGCGGCCACTGCATCACTCTCGCGATTTCCCGCAGGGGAATTGTCTAGTTATAGATGTTTTTCTAAATGTAACACTGTGCCGTAAACTGTTAAACTATTGCTCAGATAGCAGTAATGAGTTTTATTATTAAAATTGTTATGATTAATGATCAGTTATTAAGGTTTTCTTGTTCTTTGTCTGGGGATCCTAGTGAGGACAGCCCTCTTAAAGGTGGGGGTGTGACGATCCCTCCCACTCTCTTCCTTATTTGATGCTGGCTTTCAGGTGGAGCTGGGAGGGGTCTGCTGCCTGTACCTGCCCTTCAGTTTGTAGAAGGCGAAGCATAAAGGACGACCCTTCTCAGTGTCTCTCTCTCTCAGCCAGGCCTACTGCATCCTCCTCATCCTGTTTGGTTTGTTGTACCCTGCATGACATCAAACTCACACCCATCCAGTCACTTTGTTGCCGGGTTGCCGAATTTAATAATGTGATATAGTATGATGTTTTTCCTTATAAAATGATTTACCACGCACACTTGAAAGTGGACGTCAGCATCATCGGCACAGTCAAAATTTCCACAGGAATTTTCTAGTTATTCTTATATTTCTTCCGGCCAAACTTCGCCGGATAACTCGTCCCAGAGTTTTGAAGAAAAATAGACAAATTGTATATCCAGACGTGCGCCTTGATCGGGAATCGTGTGCTATGACTTTTCTAAGCGATTCTTCCAACGGGGCGAGAATAAACGGGCAAAAACCGGGCGTTTTTTCCCATTGAAGTGAATGGAGAAGCCCGAAAAAATCGCCAACATTCCAAAATGGACACCTTCGCTTTGTCGAGTGATTACTCGGCCGTGCTTCGGACTAGAAAAATGCTTGAAAGTTTGTACGAGGCACGGGAAGTGTAGCTTTTTAGTCCTGAAAACGGCGTTTCGATACCTCTTACGGTTTGGTCAGGGTCGCAGTTTACGTTTTGGGGAAATTTTGGAAAAAAAATAAAAAATCATCGTTTATAATGGATCTCTATGAGCACACTCTAAATCTCACTCTAGCTTCAGCGTTTCGTCGAAATTCTGAAAAAAAAAAGGTTCAATCTTACGGAGTGGCCACAGGTTTTGAGGTAGAGAGGTAAAAAATACATAAAAACGTAGGGATTTTTGTTGGCTTTCAGATGGTGTGGGTTTTATTTGTGTGGGACGTACGGTTTGGGCTGGAGGTTCCTCCGAGCGAGGAGTGCGCCGACCAGTTTTCGAATTTTTCCCCATGTGTGTGTATGTGGAAATCGAGAGCGATTTTTCGACGATTTTTCTCGTCGCATGCTTTTTTTCTAAAACGACTACGGCCACAATTTTCGCAGTAGGCGCGTGGGAACAACACTTAATTGTAGAAAACCCTCAGCTGACGCTCACAATGTGTTCGTTTTCCCGATAGGACTTGTAGTTTTTGAGAAATAAGCATTTGTTCGGAGGGCAAATCCTAGGGTACAGGAGAGAAGGGAGTATAACATATAGAATATCATGTGCGGCGTGTAGTCGTGGCAACGGCCCCTGACGAGCAGACTCAGCACAGGTGCACACAGAAAGTGGAGGGAAAAGGGTTCTCAGTGGATAACAGGATGTGCCAAAACATTAAAACCACCCCTTCCACTACTGTAGTGGCCAGAACCTGACACTGTGACCCCCACACTCCAACCCCCCCACCTCCCCTCCCACTATAGCATTACAGACACAGACTGACAAAACATTAGGGACTCTCAGACTGTTACAGTAGGGAGGCAGAACACTCCATGACCCCCCCCCCTCCCTCCTTCCCTCTCTTTCCCTCCCTCTCTTCCTCCTTCCCTCTCTCCCTCCTTCCCTCTCTCTTCCCTTCCCTCTCTCCCTCCTTCCCTCTCTTTCCCTCCCTCTCTTCCTTCCCTCTCTCCCTCCTTTCCTCTCTCCCTCCTTCCCTCTCTTCCTCCTTTCCTCTCTCCCTCCTTCCCTCTCTCTCTCTCTCCCTCCCTCTCTCTCTCTCCCTCTCTCCCTCCTTCCCTCTCTCTCTCTCCCTCCTTCACTCTCTCCCTTCCTCTCTCCCTGCTTCCCTCCCTCTCTCCTTTCCTGTCTCCCTCCTTCCCTCTCTTCCCCTCCCTCTCTTCCTCCTTCCCTCTCTTTCCCTCCCTCTCTCCCTCCTTCCCTCTCTCTTCCCTTCCCTCTCTCCCTCCTTCCCTCTCTTTCCGTCCCTCTCTTCCTCGTTCCCTCTCTCCCTCCTTCCCTCTCTTCCTCCTTCCCTCTCTCCCTCCTTCCCTCTCTCTCTCTCTCCCTCCCTCTCTCTCTCCCTCTCTCCCTCCTTCCCTCTCTCTCTCCCTCTCTCCTTCCCTCTCTTCCGCCTTTCCTCTCTCCCTCCTTCCCTCTCTCTCTCTCCCTCCCTCTCTCTCTCCCTCTCTCCCTCCTTCCCTCTCCCTCTCTCCCTCCTTCCCTCTCTCTCTCTCCCTCCTTCACTCTCTCCCTTCCTCTCTCCCTGCTTCCCTCCCTCTCTCCTTTCCTGTCTCCCTCCTTCCCTCTCTTCCCCTCCCTCTCTTCCTCCTTCCCTCTCTCCCTCCTTCCCTCTCTTCCTCCTTTCCTCTCTCCCTCCTTCCCTCTCTCTCTCTCTCTCTCTCTCTCTGAGCGCATGCGTGAGCGTGGTGAGTGTGGAGTGAGCGTGGTGAGTGAACGACTCTGATTTCAATCTTTTTTCTCTTTATTTATATGTGTTTTCTTTGTTGATTTGTTTTGTAAGTTAGTGGGTTCTTTATTTGTTTTTTCGGGGTGGTGGTGGGGGGGTAGTTGGGCATTATGCCCGTTGTGGGTAGTCAGGAGGAGCTGGAGAAGCTCACTCGCCGGCATGCGGTGAAAGTTTTACCGCAGGCCGGCTGTTCAGTGGAGGAGGTCGGTTATGCTGTAGGAGAGGTGGTGGGGTTTAACAGCATCAAGTCAGCGTCTCGCATGAACAGTGCTGTAGTGATCTTTTTAGATGAGGTGTGTAAAGTAGAGCAGGTGGTCGAGTCTGGTATCGTCCTCAGGGACACGTTTACCCCGGTCTATCCACTCGTTAACCCGTCAAAGAAGGTCACTATTTCAAACGCCCCGCCATTCATAAAAAACGATGAGTTGCGCAAAGCTCTGTCCAGGCATGGACAGATAGTGTCCCCCATAAAGATGGTGCTGTTGGGATGTAAGTCTCACAAACTAAAACACGTGGTCTGTCACAGAAGACAATTTTATATGATCCCCAAAGACGCTGACAGTCACCTCAATCTGACACTCACGTTTAAGATCGATGGTTTCAACTACATTGTCTTTGTCACTTCTGATAATATGAAGTGTTTTGGTTGTGGGGCCGAGGGGCATCTCATCCGAGCGTGTCCCGAGGCCAGGAAGGAAGACGCCGGCGCCTCGGGCTCGGGGCGGCCGGCTGATGACGCCGACGCTTCGGGAGCGGGGCGGCCGGCTGATAACGCCGGCGCCTCGGGCTCGGGGCGGCCGGCGGAGGACGCCGGCGCTTCGGGATCGGGGCGGCCGGCGGAGGACGCCGGCGCCTCGGGCTCGGGGCGGTCGGGCGATGACGCCGTCGCCTCGGGCTCGGGGCGGCCGGCTGATGATGCCGGCGCTTCGGGCTCGGGGCGGCCGGTGGAGGATGCGGACACCTCGGGATCGGCTACGGTTGAGGATGAACATGACAACAGTTCAATGGAAAAAACAATAGACGGGGGGGAAACAGGAAACATAGTGAGCAGTAGGCCTATCAATGATAACCTGGTGAATGATGAGTTGATGGAAGAAATATCTGATGAACGGTGTCTCAGCATAAATTTAAGTAAAAGAAAGAAATCAGCTGATAAAGGGCAGGGGGGAGGTAAAACTAGGAAGACTCTGCAGAGCCTCTCTGATGAGGAAGAGGAGGCTGAGCTGACCGTCTCTCAGGAGGAGAGAATCACCTCCTATTCTGTGGAGAAGATCAGGAAGTTCTTGGCTGAGACTAAAGGTCATAGGGCGGTGAAGACGGAGCAGTTCTTCCCTGATCTAAATGGTTTTATCAGGTCTGTGAATCAGCTCAGAAAAGAAGATGTGTTCAGTGATCAGGAGATTTACAGACTCAAGAAGCTGGTGACTAAGGCCAGAGCTGCTTTGATTGAGGATGATGATTGATTTTATGAATATGTGCACTTTATTCTTTGTCACTGTTTCTGCTGTGTGTCTTTTGGTCATGGTGAACATTAATATTGGGACCATTAACATTAATGGAGCACGCAGTGATGCAAAGAGAGCCTCTCTGTTTAAACTGTGTGAACTGAAGAAGCTGGATGTGCTGTTTGTCCAAGAGACTCATAGTGACAGTAAAAATGAGGGGGACTGGAGGAGGGAGTGGTCAGGGCAGGTTTTCCTCAGTCACAAACAGTCCAACAGTGCTGGGGTGGGAATCCTGTTCTCCAGAGCCTTCAGTCCTCAGTCTGTGGAGCTGCACCACGTCATGGCTGGACATGTCCTCATGGTCAAAGCATTTTATGAAAATGTGAAAATGGTCTTCCTGTGTGTATATGCCCCAGTGTTGAGTGTGAACAGAATGACTCTGTTAAATATGTTATGTGATGTTATTGGTGGTATTTCTGATGAGTATTTATTCCTGGGGGGTGATTTTAACTGCACTGCTGATGCGTCACTAGATAGAAATCACCTGGAGCCTCATCTTGCCTCGTCTGCTCGGCTCAGGCGTCTCATTGAAACACATGATTTGAAGGACGTGTGGAGGGGTTTAAATGGCAGGAACAGACAGTATACCTGGTCTCACTGCAGAGACAACACAATGTCTCTGGCCAGACTAGATCAGTTTTATTGTTTTAAACATCATTTTAGTGTTTTTAAAAGCTGTCGTATTGTCCCAGTGGGTGTGTCGGATCATTCATTGGTTCAGTGCAGCATTTTTATTCAGAATGTGAAGACATCCAGTGCCTACTGGCATTTTAACACAGCTCTTTTAGAAGACCGTTCTTTTAGAGAGGCTTTTAGTTTTTTATGGTTTTCACACAGGGAGAAGAAGTCCATGTTCACATCAGTGCAGAAGTGGTGGGACTTTGGAAAAACTGTCATAAAGCAATTTTGTCAACAATATAATCGCAACGTCACCAAACAAATTACCAGATCCCTTCAGGACCTGGAGTCTGAGATACAGCACTTACTGAGCTGTACAGGAGATCAAGGGCATGTTGAAGCTCTTAAAAGTAAAAAGGCTGCTATAGCCAACCTGTTGGGCATCACAGCACAGGGAGCTTTGGTCCGGTCACGTTTTATGAACGCCTCCATGATGGATGCCCCTTCCAAGTTTTTTTTCAGCCTGGAGAGCAAGAATGGCCAGAGGAAGGTTATTCACTGCCTGCGCTCGGATAATGGATCTTCACTCACTGAAGCCACTGAGATCCGAAGGCATGCCACATGTTTTTATAGAGACCTTTTTAAAACTGAGTTGGTGGAGGATCTAGAGCTGGAATCAGCCTTTCTGTCTGACTTACCTCAAGTTGGGGAATCATCTGATTCTCTGTTGTCAGCTGATCTGACCCTGGATGAGCTTCGTGTGGCCCTCATGAGCCTGGCTAATGGCAAGGCTCCAGGTATAGATGGGATTCCAGTTGACTTTTATAAAGCTTTCTGGCCGGTGGTGGGTGAGGACATGTTTGAGGTATTCCAGGTGAGCTTCAGGAGTGGACTTTTACCGCAGAGCTGTCGGAGGGCAGTGATCACCCTGCTCCCAAAGAAAGGAGACCTCCAGGACTTGAAGAACTGGAGACCGGTCTCTTTGCTCTGCGGGGACTACAAAGTCCTATCGAAGGCTCTGGCTCTAAGACTCAGGGAAGTAATGGCTGAAGTTGTTCACGTTGACCAGACCTACTGTGTGCCTGGCAGGTTACTTAGTGATAACATCACCTTAATTCGGCATGTTTTGGACGTCTCTGGCTCTTTGGGCATAAGCACTGGTCTTATTTCCATAGATCAGGAAAAGGCGTTTGACCGGGTTGAACACCAGTACCTGTGGAAGACACTCGCTGCTTTTGGGTTCAGCCCTGGTTTTATTGCCAGGATCCAGGTTTTGTATCGTGACGTTGCGAGTATATTGAAAATTAATGGTGGTCTGGCTGCGCCTTTTGCTGTCCAGAGAGGAGTACGACAGGGATGCTCATTGTCAGGCATGCTGTACTCTCTAGCCATCGAACCACTGCTACATAAACTGAGAAAGGAACTGTCAGGTGTGTTTTTTCCTGGGTGTCCTGCAGCTGTAAAGCTGTCGGCCTATGCTGATGATGTCATGGTGGTTTTAAATACACAGGCGGACATAAAGGTTTTAGAGGGAAATGTGGAGCTTTTTAATAAACTGTCTTCATCCAAGGTCAACTGGAACAAGAGCGAAGCTTTTGTAACCAGAAAGGATTCTCTGAATGGGCTGGTTTTACCTGGAGGGTTAAGTTGGAAGGTGGGGGGGTTGAAGTACCTTGGGGTGTTTCTAGGTGATGAACTGTACATAAAGAGAAACTGGGAAGGAGTTTTGGAGTCCATTGAGGGCAGACTGAAGAGGTGGAGGTGGCTGTTACCCTGCATGTCTTTTAGAGGTAGGACCCTTATTGTTAATAACCTAGCGTCCTCCTCTTTATGGCACAGGCTGGCGGTTGTAGACCCCCCCTCTAATCTGCTCTCACGGATCCAGGCTGTTCTTGTAGACTTTTTCTGGGACAGACTCCACTGGCTTCCACAGGCGGTGTTGTTTCTCCCTAAAGAAGAGGGAGGACAGGGGCTGGTGCACCTGGCCAGCAGGTGTGCGGCTTTCCGGCTGCAGTTTATTCAGAGGCTGCTGTACGGACCACAGGACCTGGTGTGGAGACCTCTGGCTCGGCTGATCCTGCAGAGTGTTGGAGGTCTAGGATTACAGGAGTCTGTGTTTTTAATGGTTTTTAAGACTGTGAACTTTTTCTCCCTTCCTGGTTTTTATCGTGGGCTTCTTAGCGTGTGGAAGCTGCTGTGGAGGCAGAGGGTTCGGCATGAGTCTCTGTTTTGGCTGCTGCAGGAGCCACTGGGTCATGGAGGCCTCCTGAGCGCCCCCTCCTGGGCAGGAGCAGCAGTCGCGGAGGCCCTCAGAACAGCAGGGATTCCCACTCTTGGCGTCATGTTGGAGTACGCTGGGCCCGATCTACAGGAGGCAGCAGGTTTGGCAGCTGGTCTGAGGTGGAGATCGCAGAGGATCGTCGGCCAACTGCTGAGTCACTGGAGAGCTTGTCTGACGGGACAGGAGCGTCGCCTGCTGGGAGACTATAGCCGTGGTTTAACTGCCCCCTGTTCTGATGACCCTTTCCCCTCCCTCGTCATTTGCCCCAGTTCAGACCAACAGTGTGAGGTGAGCCTGAAGGAGGCCAAGGGCAAAGAACTGTCTGCTGTGATGGTGAGGTGTCTGAACAGACAGAAGCTGCAGTACCGGTCCCGGCTACCGTGGAGAGCTCATCTGGCCTTGGGTGAGGAGGCCCGGCCTGAATGGAGGAGTCTCTACAAACCTCCACTCTCCAAGAGGGTGGCGGACCTCCAGTGGAGACTCCTGCATGGGATTTTAGCTGTTAATGCTTTTATATCCGTCCTGAACTCTGCTGTCCCAAACACCTGTCCTTTCTGTGAGGCAGTAGAAACTGTTTTTCACTGTTTTGCAGAGTGTCCTCGTCTCATTCCTCTCTTTGCCATGTTGGACTGTTTGTTCAGGAAGGCAGGAGAGGTTTTCTCTCTCAGGGCCTTCATTCTTGGCTTTCGATATAAAAAGACTCAAAAGGACAAATGCCAAATGATGAACTTTATTCTTGGTCAATCAAAGATGGCTGTGTATGTGAGTAGGAAGAGGAAGGTGGAGGACAGTGTGGACTCTGATATTGTTCTGTTGTTGAGCAGAATGATTAAAGCGAGGATCCTGATTGATTTTAATTATTACAGAGAGATGCAGGATCTAGAACGTTTTACAATGACATGGACTCATGGTGGTGTACTGTGCTCCGTTCAGGAGAATGAACTTGTGTTCTCAGATCAGCTGGTCTGATCCATTAGTTTCAGTGTTTTATTCTATTTTTCATTTTTTTTGCTGATGTAAAATGATACGAATCACACAGATTTAATAAAGATGTGTTGAAAAATCAAATCTCCCTCCCTCTCTCCCTCCTTCCCTCTCTCTCTCTCCCTCTCTCCTTCCCTCTCTCCGTCCTTCACTCTCTCCCTTCCTCTCTCCCTGCTTCCCTCCCTCTTTCCCTCCTTCCCTCTACCTCTCCCTCTCTCCCTCTCCCTCCCTCCCTCTGTTGGTGCTAACACAGCTGCTAGGCCTGCTAGCCATAGCTCCTCTCATTGAGTGAATGACAACTTGTCAGCCATTTTTCAGATTTCCTCCATTTTAAATACAAATTATATCTGGCTGATTTGCTGTAACTTCTGACAGAACATCCCTGACATGTTTCCTTCACTTTATTAGGTAAGTGAATTTCTAGAATTATTTATATGTTAAGTGTTTATGCCCAACATAGCCGAACTGTTAATAGAAGTTAACTATTAGCCGACCAATTAATTAGCTTTAGGCTAGTCTTCCAGCATAGCTCATGTATGTTAGCGAGCTAGCGGGCCTAGCCGCGGCGGCTAACCGCGAGCTAACCCGCGGTTATAGCCGCGGACCCGCGGGGATAGCCGCGGCGGCTATAACCGCGAGCAAACCCGCAGCTATCGCGGAGCCACTGTTTGTAGAAGGGCATAAAGGACGGCCCTTCTCAGTGTCTCTCTCCCTCCCTCTCTCTCAGCCAGGCCTTTAGGGCAGACACGACGCACACTTGAAACCGGACGTCAGCATCATCGGCACAGTCAAAATTTCCGCAGGAATTTTCTAGTTTATCTTATTTCTATTTCTTTTCAGTATTATATTAACTGGCATCTTTAACTTTACTGTACATTCTTTCTCTAGTAGTAGTAGTTTCAGTAACCATATGTTTTTTTTATCTACAATCATAATGTGTTTATTATTAGTGACTCGAGGCTACGCACGAGACACGACTCCCCATATAGCTCTAAGCTATATGGGGAGTCGTGTCTTCTGCGTGTTTCTTCTATATTATTATTCATCTTCCGTACCTTTTTTCGATTTCAAACTCGCCCCACAATTTTGGGGCGACACCGACAAAAATTACATCAAAACGTGCGCCTTTATCGGGATCGGTGTGCTATTACTTTTATAAGGAATCCACGAATTTTTCGCGAATTTATTCGCGAAAAACTGCGAAAATCGTCCCATTGAAATGAATGGGAAACTGCGAAAAAACGAAAAAACTGACACTTTTGAGGGGCATTTTCAAAAGCTAACTCCTCCCGCAAAATTTCACCTAGAGACTTCATTTAAACTTTAAAATGTAGGTAAATTTGTCCTCTATAAAAATACCATTCAGATTTTTGATATCTTTTATACTTTTCGATCAATCACTCGTCAATCATCGTGATCAATCATGTGAAATTTCTGAGTTTATAATGGGTGTGTATTGCGTGGAATGTTCGGCCTAGAGTGGGAGACCTCAGAGGCTAGAGTGGTAGAGGCTGTCTGAAATTCACTGAAATTTTTCTCTTTCCACGCTGCTCCTGGGCACATCTTACATCGTAGACATTAGATTTTTTCCACTTTTGTAGAGGAACTTGTCCTGATTCATGCAATGTGCTCGCCTAAGACGAGACATTTTCTGAATTTGAATGGCGTGCCCCAGAGTGAGGAGTGTCCCGCTCCAACTGCCAATAAACTCCCATTCAAAATTTGAAGCTGATTTTCGAGGAAAGCTGAATCCACCCTCTTCTTATACTCGCCACAGTTTCCACAATATTTACTCCAGAGACACCAAAATTACATCAGTGTGTTCGGGAACTTCTCCTGCCAATCACTGTCTGTTTTTTTTTTCTGATGTGAGCTTTGGTTTTGCCTCAGTGAGCCCAAATGCGAGGACTGTCAGAGGGCAAAAAATCAAAATTTCTTCCTTCTCCTCCCCTGTGTCTGTGAGTAGTCATGACAACCAGCAGAGTCACCATGGCAGCCTCAGGCCAGGGCCACAGCTGCAGCCATTTTTGTAGTCCTTGGCAGTTCATTTCAGTTTATTTAAGTAAATAACAAAGAAAGAGACAGAGAGAGGGTAAAAGACAGACAGGCAGTAACAGAGAGGTAAAGCAAGACATTTTTTGAGGCGACTGTCACTCTGCTTGCTCTGTGTGTACATCTGAGCTGAATGTTTTCTATTGTGTGTGTGCGTGACTGTGCTAATCTCTAGCCTTAGCCTAGTTTAGTGCGTCAGCGCCGCGCGTTAGCGTGGCAAATGGTAATGCCAACATTAGTAATGGTAATGCTAACATCTTTTTCCTTTTCTTTTTTTAATAACCCCGGCAGCAGCCCTCGAGTCACTCTCAAAATTTCCTGCGGGAATTTTCTAGTTATTATTTTGCATTTTCATTTATTTTATGTTTTATTTATTTTATTTTTTGTCATTTATATTTTTGTTTTTATTACTGTATATATTTTATTTCTGTGAGCACCTTGGGTCAATTACATTGCGTTTAAGTGTGCTATATAAATAAACGTGACTTGACTTGACTTTAAAGCTATTGAGAAGGTATTGGGCTAAAACAAGAGGTGTATCTCATGCAGCCAGTGTAGTAACATGATCCAACATTGATTTGGAGTCAATAGATGACATGACCTGGAAGCTATTGAGCTAAAATGCTAATATTTACATATAAAAATTAATAAAACATATTGAGAGATTTAAAAGGTCAAAAAAAGAGGTGTACCTCATGCAGCTAGTTAAGGACTATGATCCTACACTGATTTGGAATCAATAGATGACATGACCTGGAAGCTATTGCGCTAAAATGCTAATATTTGCATATTAAAACTAATAAAAAATATTCAGAGATATAAAAGTTCACAAAAAGAGGTGTATCTTATGCAGCCCATGGCGGACTATGATCGCACACTGATTTGGAGTCAATTCATCATATGACCTGGAAGCTATTGAGCTAAAATGGTAATATTTACATATAAAAATGAATAAAAAAATATTCCATGATTTAAAATGTCACACAACAAGGTGTATCTCATGCAGTCCATGGCGAACTATGATCACACACTGATTTGGAGTAAATTCATCATATGACCTGGAAGCTATTGAGCTAAAATGCTAAAATTTACATAAAATATTTAACAAAAAGTATTCAGAGATTTAAAATGTCCAAAAAAAGAGGTGTATCCCATGCAGCTAGTGGAAGACCATGATCCCACACTGATTTGGAGTCAGTAGATCACATGACCTGGAAGCTATTGAACTAAGATGCTAATATCTGCATATAAAAATTAATAAAAAGTATTCAGAGATTTAAAATGTCAAAAATAGAGGTGTATCTCATGCAGCTAGTGGAGCTCTATGATCCCACACTCATTTGGAGTCAGTTGATCACATGAACTGGAAGATATTGAGCTAAAATGGTATTATTCACATGTAAAAATTTATACAAAATGTTTAGAGACTTAAAATGTAAAAAAAGGGAGGTGTATCTCATGCAGCTAGTGTTGGACTATGATCCCACACTGTTTTGGATTCAATTCATCACATGACCTGGAAGCTATTGAGCTAAAATGCTAATATTTACATAAAATAAGTAATAAAAAGTATTGTAGTATAGTAGTGTTTCCCCAATATACAAGTCTGTACACTCCTGAACAGCATACATCACCTGGCACGGATTAATGCACAGGTTGGCCTAGGCAGCAGCCTAGGGGCCCCACGTGTGCAGGGGCCCCGGATTGGCCACACTATTTAAAATTTTCCTAAATAGACACAACAAAAACGACCTCTAGTGGCCCATAAAACAAATAAACAATTGATTGGATAGATGTGATCCACATGTCAAATCTATCCAATCCGTTAGGTTGGTCACGTAGGTTGGTCACGTCACTTTTGATTGACGTCTTTTGACAGAATGACAGCAAAATGACAGAGAGAAGGTATGAAAGCGGGGCCTCCAAAAGAAAACAGCAGCGTTTAAAAGAACAACACGACGAAGAGCTTTTAAAAAAAAAAAAATCCCAAATTAACGGGATATTTCAAGCCTTCGTCAAGTCAAACATATGCAGTCGCGGAGGATGAAACACGTAATGTTATAGAGGCGGCGAGATCCTTAGCCGTAGCCGCAGCTAGCTCATCTCCTCTGTAATATTTCAGGCAATTTTATGTCACAAATAAGACGCATATTACACAGGTTGGTTTATAAGGCTGGTCCTATTTTACAGCTCTAACGTTACATATGGTGAACGAGTCCCCATTGACATCCATGACCGCGACGATGCAGAGGCTTCACCACCACAACCATTTGAGTCAGCAGAGGGACACGATCAGGCACTTGAACCCAGCCTCGGTTCACTCAATCGTGGGTCAGTCCCGCCCCGGCTGCCGGCACATGTGGATAGGGTTGCCGCCCGTCCCATAAAATATGGAATTGTCCCTTAAATGTTGCGTCCCGGGACACGATTTGTTCCGTATTTCCATAAATGTCCAAAACACGTCTGTCACACTCACATCAACACTAAATCTAACAATAATGGTCAATGATTTTGCCAGAAGATGTCAGTTCATGGGCATAGCCTATTTTATTACACTACTGTGGTTTGATTGGTTGTTTAGGACAGTGGTGTCAAACTCAATCAGCAGAGCTAACCACGGGGCTAAGTTAGCATGCTAATGCTAATACTGTGTTAAACATGTTGCTGTTATTTGGCTAACGGACACTTTCAGTGTGTCTGTATGTTGGCATGTATGTTAACAGACTGGTGTTTAGCTGCAGTGGTGTTGTCATTTGTAGTACGTTTTGACTGTCTGGTAACTGGTACGTCTTACACAAAGACGTAGTAGTAACACTGCTAACTGGTACAGCGTGTCAGGATCTCCGTTAACGTATTTTAGTATTTAGTGCTCTAATGCTTGTAGCAGAGCGCCGCGTTGCCTCTACAGCTTCTTGGAGGCAAATGTGTGTAATTTTAATCGCAATAAAATACAATATACAATTATACAATAATAACAGAAAACCTTGCTGTCAAAAATTTCAGTTTTTAAACCACACACGTACTAATATAAATGTACATTATTAATTGTAACTGAAGAAAACCAAACATATTTCGTTTGTGAATTAATAAAATTCAAAATAGCAATTTCCAGTCTGTAGAGCACTTGCGTTAAATCAATATAGTTACCCCCTTAATAACGGGGTCAAAATAAAGACACACTTTTACTGAAGTCATCACAGAAAACGAAAGGCATATTGTTCTTCGCGACCAGCATTGCCATCACGCCCCTCAGCAAGAATGACCCGATGCTTGGTGTTCTTTCTGTGCCTCCACTACTTGTTTGCGTTTAGCACAACGTCGTTTTTCCCTCCGCGCCCCGACACAGTTTACAAGACGCATGGGAGACGTTTACGTGACTCGCGACGACAAAGATGAACGTGTCCCACCACGCAGATTGAAACTTTGAAGCATATTTTTCGTTTGTTGTCTCCATCTTGCTCATTTTGTGTAGCCCGGGAATTGATGTAGGCAGTGACGTATGGGACACAAGGCACGCAGAGTGGGAGTATTTGGGTTGGGTTGCCAGGTTGTCAGTTACCTGGACACATGAAACACCACTGACCCATTTCACTTTAAAATCAGGAGATAGCGGGAGAAATTACAAATCGGGAGCAGGGCAGGAGAAATTGTTAAAAATCGGGAGACTCCCGCATAAATTGGGAGTGTTGGCAGGTATGGTTCTGATAGATATCAAATATTATCTTGCCTGATAAAGTTATGGTCCTTGAGTTTGACATGTGTGGTTTAGGATGTTGAGTCGAATGAATGATCATTTATTTCAGTGGTTCCCTACCTGTGGTACACGTACCCCCAGGGTTACGCTGAGTGACGTAGGGGGTATGCGAAAGAGTTGATTCTGAACTCAGCCTGATTTCATTTTGAAACTGAAAAAATGGATAACGGGTTGTTTTCTCATAGGAATGGGCGATTAATTGGATTTCGTTTTTGGATTCCGTCGATCATGACAATATGATAATCATAATAAAACGATCATTCTGTGCCGTGTCTTGTGTGGTAGGCCTAAATGCAGCGAACCCTTCCATCTCCACCTGTGCGTTCCGCTCCGCTCCGCCCCCGCCAGAAAAAAAAAGTGTAGAAGAAGACGATAGAAGATGGCAGAAAGGCAGCCTTTGGTCGGGAAGAAAGGTAAAGAGAATTCTGTGGCTTGGAAACACTTCGGTTTCGAGGAGTCTGACTCGGAACAAACGAAGATATTGTGCAAAACATGTCACGCTACTAAGGTTGCCAACCGTCCCTTGAAAAACGGAGTCGTCCCGTATTTACTAACAAAAGTACGTGTCCCATATTGAGCTGTCACGGGATGCACTTTGTCCCATATTACCGCAAAAATAAAAAATACTGTGTAAAATGTCAGTGGATTTAAGGAATAACCAGGCGCTTTATATGAACATTTAGGCCTACAGTAAATTTATTCCCAGGTCGTCTCCTGCTCTGTGACCAATGAGCTGACAGCGGAAATCCCTCTCACCTCATTGGTCGAGGTACTGTTGCTTGCGAATCTTGTAAATAAATAGTTGAAAAAAAAATTCACCACGCTGGCCCTGCCAAAGTCTTTTATTTTTACATATTATTTAATTAACTTTATTAATATATTTTTCTCTTATTTATTTGTATTTTTCTTGTTTTTCAGTTCAAACTTATCGTGTTAAAAGAAATACCAGAGTTAAATCAATAAATGCTTGTTCTCAAATCAATGAATAATCATCTTTAATAATCGTGATTTTTTTTTTTTTTGCCATAATTGAGCAGCCCTATTTTCTCATTTTCTGATTCTCCACCTAAATGAAAAATCAAAAGACTGTTTTCCATGTGAGTCAAGTATGTTAATAGCTAGATTGTAGGACAACTGGCTTTGAAGCTATGTATCAGTTTGCTGTTAATGTAGCTAGTGCTAGGTCACCTAAATAAGAAAGACACCGATTCCCTGAAATGTCTGAGATTGGTGGGCAGGTGCAAATCTCCGGATGATATAGCTATACTCGCTACAGTTATTTTCCCCCCAGAAACAAGCAAATCTCGTTCTTGATTGGGTCTTTAAATTATGTCGTCAACAATTCTGATAACTTTCTGTCATTTGAGCTGTCAAGTCATCAGTCTGAGGTAAACTAGGTTGCCCGGCTAACTGCCAAAAATGGATAAATGGCTAAAATGGATAGATTGCCCTTCCAGAGAGACCTCAACTGCTACCACCAGTCAGGCTCACAGACATTTCTTTTTCTAGCTGCTACAAGTGCATGGCTGGAGGTCAAATGTCTGAAGGGGTACGTGCTGTGAAAAGGTTGGGAACCACTGATTTATTTAATATACAGTACAGTAGTATGTGGTGGCACAGGCCAGACGGTAATATATACTATATACATATTAGCATGATTTAAAGAGCTACTTCTATGCACTGGGCCCTTTGCTTGTTCGTATTTGTGTTTTGTTTGTTGAATTTCTCATGTGGTCATTTTGTGGCAACAACTTAAATAAATATTGGTTGTCTCTATGTTTGTGTATACCAGTTCACCTTAGTATTTGTATGTGGGCCATTTATGGGAATAAATAAATTTTCTGGTAAAGCATGATGAGTAAGGGGGGGCCCCACACAAAGAGTAGCCTAGGGGCCCATGACCACCTTAATCCTCCTCTGTACACCACAGTACTCTTTTTTTGCCTGGGTGTTTTGTCTTTAGGGTGGACCAGTCTTTGCCTAAGTGTATTCCCTGGTTTGAAATAAACTGGAATGCAGTGATTTCTGAAAATTCTCCTGAGTTTCTTGGACACTCCAGCCACGTAGGGAATAACAATGTTCTTCCTTTTGTTGCTCTCCTCGTCTCTGTCCTTTTTGGGATATCTTTTTGAGCCTTTGACAAAGGCCCAGTTGGGATATCCACATGTCTTGAGAGCAACAAAAGGAAGAACATCGTCATCCCCTACGTGGCTGGAGTGTCCAAGAAACTCAGGAGAATTTTCAGAAATCACTGCATTCCAGTTTATTTCAATATATATATTTTATATAAGAATAAGAATAAGAAAACCTTTATTTGTCCCTGAATGGGGAAATTGCAGTTTGCAACAGCATGCAGAAATGGCAAAGATATAATAGATAAAAGATATATTGCACAGACTGGTGTTATTACACCATAAGGTGTAATAATATTGCACATATTAGGAGTGCTCGATGTGAAGCCTAACAGCATCAGGAAGGAAAGACCTTCTGTATCTTTCCTTCACACATCGAGGGTGAAGCAGTCTGTCAATGAAGCTGCTCCTCAGTCCTGTCAGGTCACCATGCAGGGGGTGGGACTCATTGTCCAGCATGGAGGACAGTTTAGCCAGAACTCTCCTGTCACCCACCTCCCTCACTGAGTCCAAGGGGCAGCCCAGGACAGAGCTGGACTTCCTGATGATCTTATCCAGCTTCTTCCTCTCCCTCTCTGTGATGCCACTGTTCCAGCAGACCACTCCGTACAGGATGGCTGATGCCACTACAGAGTCATAGAAGGTCTTCAGGAGTGCCCCTTTCACTCCAAAAGACCTCAGTCTCCTCAGAAGGTAGAGCCTGCTCTGTCCATTCCTGTAGAGTGCGTCCGTGTGGTGAGTCCAGTCCAGTCCAGCTTGGTGTTAAGGTGAACACCCAGGTACTTATAAGAGTCCACTTGCTCAATGTCCATTCCTTGGATGTTCACTGATGAGGGGAGGGCAGAACGGCGTCTACGAAAATCCACCACCATCTCCTTGGTTTTCCCTGCGTTAATAAGAAAGTGGTTTCGCTGACACCAGTCCACAAAGTTCCCCGTCAGTCCTCTGTACTCTGCATCGTCATCGTCTCTGATGAGTCCAACAATTGCAGAGTCATCAGAGAACTTCAGCAGTACACAGCTGTCAGTGTTGTGTCTGAAGTCTGCTGTGTAGAGGGTGAAAACAAAGGGGGCCAGGACAGTCCCCTGGGGGGCACCCGTGCTACTTGTGAGCAGGTCAGACACACAGTTCCTGTTTCTCACAAACTGTGGTCAGTCTGTGAGGTAGTCCAGGATCCATGTAGACAGCTGGTGGTCCACACCCATCCTCTCCAGTTTGTCCCTCAGAATCACCGGCTGGATGGTGTTGAACATGTAACGAGGGGGGAAAGAGGGGGAGATGAGAAGTGGATGATGATGAATGAAGAAAAGGTTATTATTATTGAAGGGAAAGGGGGGAAGCACAGGTACTGGTGATTTATCGGGGGAGAGCACGCTGACAGCGACCAGAGGAGAGAGAGGACGGCAAACCAACGAGAGCCGGTGTACTAAAAACAAAAGGTTTATTAAAAGAACTTAAAACAGTAAAACCTTAAAAAGGTTTTAAAACCAAAAGTTAAAAAGATACAAATAAACATTAAAAAGTGTCCGTTACTAAAATAAAATAAAAAGAGTCAATCATGGCCGCCAGACCGGGGACGAGGCGGCTCAGAGGGGAGATGAGGCCTTCCACCGCTCCAGGTGCCACAGGCGCCTCTTCTGGCCCTTAGCAGTGGGCTACCCGGCTGACACCTGGAAGATAAAAAAAGCACATGGCCAGTACGGGTGTCCACACATCGCACGGATTCCGGTGCCGCCGCACAACCACACACGAGAGCGTTACTGACGGCCCATAGGGCGAAACTTACCCGCCAGGCAGGGCGCACTGCCCTGCCGCTGCGAGAACTTCATGTAGTAACGCTCCGCGGTCTCTTCATCCGTGCGGCCGGCACAACCGCTGCTGGGACACCCGCTGCCTTCGCCTCGTTCGCGGCCTCCTCCTCGTTCTCCTCCCCTCACGCCGCCACGACGTCCCTCTGGCGTTCTTCTCGCATGATGACTCTGTGTCCTCTTTCAGTCCCCAGTCAGTCCATCCGTCCGTCCATCCGTCCGTCCATCCGTCCGTCCATCACGTTCTCCTCCTGTTCCTACATGTTATCACCAGTCCTCTGGCGTCTCTTTCCCATCATGCCTCCTGCCATCTTTTCCGGGTCGTGCTCTCTTTATATCCCTCCGCCACTCTCCCCCGCTGCCGATTGGTTCAGTGGTTCGGGGAGAGGGCGGAGCCTCCCAGGTGCGGTGATGTGTTCACGGGCAGAAATTAGTAAAACACCACACGCATGCATTAAAAACATAATAAATAAAATGGTTAAAACAACACAAGTAAAAGCATGCAATGTTAAAATTCAATAAAACAAACAATTCAAATCATGCTAAAACCCACACTTCTGCCCCGTGACAAACACACTGGAGAAATCAAAAAAGGTGATTCTCACAGTGCTGCTGGGCTCTTCCAGGTGAGAGAGAGCTCGGTGTAGCAGGAAGATAATGGCGTCCTCCACTCCAACATTAGGACGGTAGGCAAACTGTAGTGGGTCCATGGAGGGTCCCACCTCAGAGCGGAGATGTCCCAGTATCAGTCTCTCCAGTGTCTTCATCAGCTGGGATGTTAGAGCCACCAGTCTGTAGCTGCTGAGGTCTTTAGGGTGTGATGTTTTGCGCACCAGTACCACGCACGAGGTCTTCCAAATCTGTGGTACCACTCTCAGCTCAAGGCTCAGTTTGAAGACATGCTTCATAACTCTACAAAGTTCATCTGCACAGGTCTTAAGGAGT
This sequence comes from Chelon labrosus, assembly GCF_963514085.1. Classification (NCBI taxonomy): domain Eukaryota; kingdom Metazoa; phylum Chordata; class Actinopteri; order Mugiliformes; family Mugilidae; genus Chelon; species Chelon labrosus. The sequence goes on along the minus strand of NC_140343.1, from coordinate 30,891,831 downwards.
CTGAAGCTGATACCATCCAGTCCAGCTGCTTTCCTCGCTTTTATCTTCCTGAGCTCTTTTCTCACCTGGTCTGCTGTGAAGGGGTGGGGGATGAGTGGCTCCATCTTGGTGTGAAGATGTGAGTACATGGTCTGGTGAGCCAAAGGCGTGAGGGGCTGAGTGAGGAGGGCATACGCCAGGTGACAGCAAGTGAGGGACCAGATGCATGGGGGGAGGAGTGGGTGCTTGATCAAACCTATTGAAATGTAGATTTAGATCGTTGACCCACTGCCGATCCCCCCCAAACTGTGCATGGGGTGTTTTATAGCCCGAAATGGTTTCCAGGCTTCTCCACACCCCTCTGATGTCCTGCCACTGCAGCTGCTGACCATAAGGCATACTCCACCTCCCTTTGATTTCCCCAACTCACTTGTTCTGTCCGTGCGGTGAACTGTAAGGAACTCCGCAGGTTGAACGGCGAAGTCCGGTACGAGAGAAGTCAGCCATGTCTCAGTGAGGCAGATGATGTTGCAGTCCCGTATGTCCTTCTGGTACTTTATCCTGGCCCTGAGTTCATCAAACTTGTTCTCCAGTGACTGGACATTGGCTAGTAAAATACTAGGCAGTGGCGTGTGGTGTGCTCTTCACCTCAGCCTTTCTCTTACGCCAGCTCTTTTCCCCCGAGGCCGTCTGCGTGACCTGGGGCTCCTGCGTCCTCCTTTGTTTGTGTCGGCTCCCTGGCGCAGGATGTCCTGGGGCCACACCGGATCGGAAGAAAGTGGTTGTATAAAAAAGTTTGAGTACTGTAATCCAATGTTTGTGAGTGCCTGACTGTCATAAGTGATATGACACAGGGTAGGTGAGCTAAATAAGTTGAAAATAAAAGCAAAAAGCACTATGTACAAAGAAAGTGTCGGAGCAGGTACGACGGCCGCTGACCTCACCGGCGCCATCTTGGTGATTTTATAAATCATTTTAAATCTCTGAATACTTTTCATTAATTATTTTTCATTATTATTTACTTCTCAATAGCTTTAAACACAGTATCTCTGCTTTAAATATCCCACATTTTTATTTTGAAAACCGGAAGTCGATACATGTTGTAGCCGTCTTCTATCGCCGTGTGTTTACCGTATTGTCTGTAGTACGGGTGCACTTGAAATGTTGGAGTGGCTTGCTTGGACTCGCACTGTACCCATAGCGAAAAAGAGTTTTACCCAGAGCGAATGTCTGTCAAATATCCAACTTAAAACTAACTTTAGTTTTAATTTTTCGCTACGGGTACAGTGCGACTCCACTGCGGTTCAACACCGGCAGTGTCCTTTATTGATTCATTCATTCCATCCAGACAACAAGCCCTCCAACTTATACGACCATATTGAGAGTGAGGAGTCACGTGCCGATTTGGGTTGATTTGGGCGGGGTCTGAGCCGGTCGGCCATGATGGTAGGCGACTCTATCGGTTGCCAGGGGCAACGCCTTCAGAACTTAACAGAGGCCGACTAAACATTCCAGAGCTCTTCCTGAGCGTTTATTATTTCGGCGGGACAGATCTACGAATACAAGAAAAGTAAGAAAGTAAAGCAATGGAGAAAGTTAAGGCGAAAGAAAATGGACCTTACAGGGACAAGCTTACACCTACCGCAAAACAGCGGTAGGTGCGGTCGTGTTCGTGCGTTGTGTTTATTAAGACCAACAGAGACCGAACCACTGTTTTCGTTGATTTATTCGCCGTACCTGGCAGGACAGTATACAGTCAGTCTCGTGAAACTTCCAAATAACTTGCTCTCACACTGTAGCGCAGGGAGACAGCGCAGGAAAACTGTATTATTATGTATTATGACATTATGCTACCAACAAGGTAGCATAATGTCATGAGCAGAATCTCAACTACTTTTTAGTTAACATTAATGGTTGGCCATTGAGCATTTTCGAAGAGGCAACAGTTTGTTAGATAGTTAGCTAGGCAGCAAACTTCAGATGCACTTCAGGGTTTGCAACAACATTAACAGCTAGGTAACCTACACTTCGTAGCTTTAACAACCAACATAAAGACATTTTTTAGAGAACGTACTCGAGTGAAAATGCAGAGAACACACTCTCATCGACTGGGGGGTGAGATCGAAAGTAAGGTCCTTTCTTCTTATTGCAGCCAACCAAGCAATCCGACGTCTCCTCGTCAGGTCAGAGACTTGCTCTCCCTGATGCTGTGTCCATTTCGGTAACCTAAAAAACTGTATTCCATTGTTCCTATGTTTTCCATATGTATCGTGTGAGGTACTGGAGCAGTTTTTAACGCAGCAGTGAGTTCCAGGCATGGTAAAACAGTGCGGAATTGTGAGAACCTCCTCTACTACCGAGTTAACAACACACGTAAACAATCCAACACAGTCTCATCCCTAGTCGTCACATATTGACGCTTGGTCACTGACCCCTGTCGTCAACATTTAAAGCAGAAGGTACCCCCATTGCGTCGCTCTTGGACGACTAGGGCCGCCCATAGACCTGAATGTAAATCCCTCATCGTTGCTTTTCAACGCATAGGGCTGTCCAATAGACTTGAATGTAAAACCCTCACCGTCGCATTCTGACGCTGGGGATCGTCACTTTATTAAGTTTTAATATTTTTCATGCTAGAAAGTAACAGTGTAGATCCCCAATATGTGATCAGTTTATCCAAATTACGCCTGGTTGGAAGTTTGCTCCGATGTTCTCGGAGAAGTGAAGCGCCACCTGCGGAACCAGGCGCAGCGAGTCATCTCAGAGACGAACGGCCGGCCTCCTAAGGTGATCCGCCGGTCAACCTCCGTCGTCATCCCGGGGTAGAAAACGAGCTTATTAGTGTAAAAATACTACCCATACCCTCAAAGTGAATGCTAGTAATGCCGTGTTACTCAATGCATTCGTTAAACCTGGTGCATTTTGATCAGTATTATTAAAAGAAGGCTTATGAGATCGGCAGTAAGTCTAGTGACGTAGTTGGACTCATTCCAATCCTGTCTATAGCTGTCCGCCGTGAATTGGCTGCGTTCGGTTTCTGCCGCTCAACCAAGCTACAGCAAAGCTTCATAATATTTTCAAATAAACGACTCAAATGCAGTGTTGTGTGTCATTTCTTAACTTGAAGCAACTATAATCACTGCCGTTACAAGTTCGGCTGTAGTAAATATTTCATGTGTTCAGCAGATAAACCAATCCAAACCCTGCCTACTGAAGCGGGAGAACCAAACTGCAATGCTGTTTGGCGTAAATCTATATTGCGCGGTTCTAAACACATCCTAAATAAACTCTCTTTACTTTTTCTTATCATATATCGACTTAAAGCAATGTCATCGCCAGTTCGGCAATACTAGATATTCGATGTAATCAGTATATATATCTTTTTACAACCATATTTTAACATATATGTTTGAAAACTGAAAAAACTACAAATATCACGTGACTTGGTATCAAGCTATATGTCGCAGCTCAAGGGATTTGTAGTTTCTACCACGATTAGTGATTTCCTTGAATAGGAGGTTATAAATAATAAAATGAATACATAGCCGGGGGTTTAAGGGTGTGAGAAACACATTTCTTACCAGAATTTAAGCATATAATTGTCAAGTGGGTGAAAAGATGCCATTTTGGACAGCGCTCCCACTTTCTGTCTATATCCACCAGGTATAGTCACACAGGCACAAAAGGCAGAGTTCATAAGCTTTCTACAGCACTTTGTCCCATGTCTATAGCCCCTTTTGATGCAGAATTACAAGCCTTCAAAAATTCTCAGAAGTCAGGGTTCAAAGGTCAATAGTTCAAAGAAGGAGTCAGTTACAACCCCTAAACTAACATATGTTATTCCCCACGTTGAGACCTTTCCAACAATATCTTTATTATAGTCCTACAACAAAGTATGGATTTTCACATTTCATGAACACAGCTGTGCACAGGCTTAGATTCAGAGAGCCTTTTGAGGGCTCAGCCCATGATATAAGTATTTTTTTTTAACAATGAGAAAAAATCATGTAAGGTAATCATATCTGACAGATTTACAACTGAATTAGTAATTTATATTGTATCTGCTCATTTGTTTTTGCCAATTAATTCCACCAGACATTTTGAACCTGTGTGTAAACTAACATCACAACAGCTATTTGTCAAGGGACTTTGAGTAAATCAGTTACACATACCGTTGTTATGATGTCCAATAGGTCATTTCTGACATCTGTGTGTTTCAATGAAAAAACAGCATCTCAACAAAACACTAATGAGGATATGCGACAGGGGGCATTCCTTGATTTCAGGATATTGTAACTTCTATCATCACCTATAGTGTAACTACTGGTTCACAGCTTATGCCTTTAACAATAAATGTTAATCAAAACTAAATAAATTCTGAGTAATTAACAAGCAATATAAGCACAAAAATTCAGCCATGGGTAAGAATGTACTTCTCGATGACATGGGCTTGTCTTTTATGCTGGCTAAGCTACTGTAATGGGTGTGATTGGATGAAGTTGTCTGTTAACCCCTCACCCTTTTTAGTGAAAACAAACCTATTCAGGCTGCTAATTTATAAACTGTAAACAATCGTGAAACTGAACTGAATGGAAATGAACACAGACGGAGACAGGTGGCAGGTATTTTATTTTAAAACATTACCAGACATTAACATTTATCATTCACGTAGCCAGGGTGGTTAGCACTGAAGCCTCACAGCGAGAAGGTCACCGGTTCGAATCCATGGGCCGACTGGTTCCTTTCTGTGTGGAGTTTGAATGTTCTCCCTGTGTCTGCGTGGGTTCTCTCCGGGTTCTCCCGCCGTCCAAAGACATGCTGGTTAGGTTCATTGGTGATTCTAATTGGTCATAGGTGTGCACGTGAGTGTGAATGGTTGTCTGTCTCTCTATGTTAGCCCTGCAATAGACTGGTGACCTGTCCAGGGTGTACCCCGCCTCTCGCCCGATGACAGCTGGGATAGGCTCCAGCAGACCCTGCGACCCTTAACAGGAATAAGCGGGTATAGAAGATGAATGAATGAAATAATTCATGTAGCCTGTCTCCTCAAAGATCAAGCAAAACAGATCATAAAGCAAATATATCAAAGAATATATAATAACTGTCAGTCTCCATAACTGGCATACAACACAGCAACAATAACAAAATCAATATGACACAGTAACAGTCTATTTCAGGATGTTACCTTTGAATGTTGTCTTTTGGCTCCCAGGAGTTTTTCCACTTTGTCCCACTGCAAGACAGACAGATAGACAGCATTAAGTATTACTGTTAAATTGCTTTAAGATTATTGGAAAATGTACAACGACACATTCTTCAGGTATGCAGATATTTTGTAATCATAATACCTGGCTATGTATGCAACAGCCTGTATTTGAAGATGACGCGATAAATTAGTGTAGCCAAGTTAGATAAAAAGGTGCATTATGTAACACAGTATGCATGTAGTACACAATCTAGTATGTACATTGTGTACTACTTCACACTTTTAAATGATCCAATGATCACTCTGACCTGTCATGAGGGCCTCAGGTTCTCAGGGACCATGCCTGATTTCAGACATAGGGCAGTTATATATTAATATATTACTTAACTACTTCAACACACGCTTTGTCTTCGGAACAATAGATACTGTGATTGGTAAATTAAGTATGTAAAGTATGATAATAGCATTTGAAAAGCGGCTTACAGGCACCAATGGACACCTGTCTTATCTGTCTGTCCTTTTCCATTCCAGGTTTTCACTTTTTAAACAACTTTATTTAGCTTTAGCAACATGGTTACAAACATGATATTCACCTGTGCATGTCCTGACGTCTTCTAAAAGTCATATTTACGGAACTGTTATCATGCTAGCTAGCTAGCTAGCTACCTTTAAAAAAAATAACTTTTGGCTAGTTGTTTTAATTTAACGATAGCTCTTATAACGTTAATTATCCCCCGTAGTAATTCTAGATACTAGAAGGCGAATCAACATTGAAACGAGCTGACAACATGTTATATTGTTCTCAAATGTTAATTAAACACATTTGCTGTACTTACCTTAATTCGTCCAACTATGACATACCGATGTAGTGGATTAATCCCCGCAATCCGCAATACTCCCCTGGTAGGAGCGCTAGTGCAAGAAACTGCAAAATACACATTTGTAACACAAAATCAATCGCCAAAAAACAATGCGAATGCATTCTATTGCAAGTCTATTGGACAGCTTTATGCGTTGAAAAGCAACGATGAGGGATTTACATTCAGGTCTATGGGCGGCCCTAGTCGTCTAAGAGCGACGCAATGGGGGTACCTTCTGCTTCAAATGTTGACGACAGGGGTCAGTGACCAAGCGTCAATATGTGACGATGAGGGGGTGAGACGGGTTGAAACAATCATGTTTTGCCGCTGGAATCCTGCCAACATGGCGGAGAGGGTGAGGATCCTGCGAGATACCGCGATATCGAGGGGAGGGGCTCTGTACCATGACGACAACTCCTCACTCTCAATAGGTCGTTTGTACATGCTCTCGAATACCACCCATGGGAGCGTTTCTTGTAATAGCGCTCCTACCGGTAACAGGAGAGTATTGCGGGGATTAATCCGCGACATCGGTATGTCATAGTTGGACGAATTAAGGTAAGTACAGCAAATGTGTTTAATTGACGTTTGAGAACAATATAACATGCTCAGCTCGTTTTAATGTAGTTTCACTGTCCAGTATACTATCTAGAATTACTACGGGGGATAAAATTAACGTTATAAGAGCTAACGTTACATTAAAACAACGCTTGCCAAAAGTTATATTTTTGAAAAGTAAGCTTGCTAGCTAGCTATGTAAATATGACTTCCAGAAGACGTCAGGACATCCACAGGTGGAAGCCTGGAATGGAAAAGGACAGACAGATAAGACAGGTATCCATTGGTGTCTGTAAGCCGATTTTCAAATGCTATTATCATACTTTACATACTTAATTTACCAATCACAGTATCTATTGTTCTGAAGAGAAAGCGTGTATTGAAGTAGTTAAGTAATATATTAATTTAAAACTGCCCTATGCCTGAAATCAGGAATGGTCCCTGAGAACTTGAAGCCCTCTTGACAGGTCAGAGTGATCATTGGATCATTTAAAGTGTGTCATCAGTAATTTTATCATCACCATGTGAATACCTGTCTAACTGTTTCAGTGAGAACAGTCTCATTCTAGCCTTCTCTTAACCCATAGCGTGCATCACTGTTTGATTGGCCATGATTTCTACAAAGGAACATAACATGCATATAATAGTAAGATATTGACTGGAAAATAAGGGGTAAACATTAAGTTAAACAGACAGGTAGCTCCTTGATTAGACAGTTTTGCTGATGTCATCCAGCATCAAAAGGACTTAAAGTCAAATCTAATTTTATTTATATAGCCCGAAATCAAATCAATTAAATTTTTCCCGGGGGGTTTACAATCTATACAGCATGTGACATCCTCTGTCCTTAGACCCTCAGTTTCGCTAAGGAACAATTACTATGATTTGTGATGGGAAACCAAATTCTGACATAAGTTTCTGCAGTACATTATATTTCTGATGTTCGAAGCATTATGAGTTATGTTATACTGCGAATTGAAAACATGACATGTTTGTACATTGTAGGTGCCTGACTACATAGTATGTACGTTGTGTACTACATGCATACTGTGTTACATAATGCACTTTTTTATCTAACTTGGCTACACTAATTTATTGTGTCATCTTCAAATAAAGGCTGTTGCATACATATAAAGAATGTGGATCATTTTACCAGGTATTACAAAATGCCTGCATACCTGAGGAATCAATGTGTCATTGGAAATTGTACATTTTCCAATAATTTTCAAACAATTTAATAGTAATACTTAATGCTGTCTATCTATCTGTCTTGCAATGGGACAAAGTGGAAAAACTCCTGGGAGCCAAAAGACAACATTCAAAGCTAACATCCTGAAATAGCCAATAAATTGTCTGAGACTGTTACTGTGTTGTATGGCAGTTATGGAGACTGACAGGGGATTATGCCATATTGTGGAAATCAAAAATGTTAAAAAAAAATATAGTATAAAAGTATAGACATGTTTCTTTTTTAATAATTAACTTTTATTGTTTGATTCAGACTGGTATTTAATTGATGACAAGTGAAAATCAGTTATTATATATTCTTTGATATAACTTCTTTATGATCTGTTTTGCTTGATCTTTGAGGAGGCAGGCTACATGAATGATAAATGTTAATGTCTGGTAATGTTTTGAAATAAAATACCTGCCACCTGTCTCTGTCTGTATTCACTTCCATTCAATTCAGTTTCATGATTGTTTATGGTTAAATTAACAGCCTGAATAGGTTTGTTTTCACTAAAAAAGGTTGAGGGGTTAACAGACAACTTCATCCAATCACACCCATTACAGTAGCTTAGCCAGCATAAAAGACAAGCCCATGTCATCGAGAAGTACATTCTTACCCATCAGCTGAATTTTTGTGCTTATATTGCTTGTTAATCACTCAGAATTGATTTAGTTTTGATTAACATTTATTATTAAAGGCATAAGCCGTGAATCTGTAGTTATACTATAGGTGAGGATAGAAGTTACAATATTCTGAAATCAAGGAATGTCCCTGTCGCATATCCTCATTAGTGTTTTGAGATGCTGTTTTTTCATTGAAACACACTGATGTCAGAAATTACCTATTGGACATCATAATAACGGTATGTGTAACTGATTTACTCAAAGTCCCTTGACAAATAGCTGTTGTGATGTTAGTTTTCACACGGGTTCAAGATGTCTGGTGGAATTAATTAACTGGCAAAAACAAATGAGCAGATACAATATAAATTACTAATTCAGTTGTAAATCTGTCAGATATGATTACCTTACATGATTTTTCTCATTGTCATTTAAAAAAAAAAATCCTTATTTCATGGGCTGAGCCCGCAAAAGGCTCTCTGAATCTAAGCCTGTGCACAGCTGTGTCCATGAAATGTGAAAATCCATACTTTGTTGTAGGACTATAATAAAGATATCATTGGAAAGGTCTCAACCTGGGGAATAGCATATGTCAGTTAGGGGATTGTAAATGACTCCTTCTTTGAACTATTGACCTTTGAACCCGGACTTCTGAGAAATTCTGATGGGCTGTAATTCTGCATCAAAAGGGGCTATAGACATAGGAGAAAGTGTTCTAGAAAGCTTATGAACTCAGCAGTGTGACAGCAAAAGTGGGCGCGCTGTTCAAAATGGTAAACATATCTTTTCACCCACTTGACAATTATATACTTAAATTCTGGTCACAGAAATGTGTTTCCCACACCCTTAAACCCCCGGCTATGTATTCATTTTATTATTTACAACCTCCTATTCTAGGAAATCACTAATCGTTGTAGAAACTACAAATCCCTTGAGCTGCGACATGTAGCTTGATACCAAGTCACATGATATTTGTAGTTTTTCGGTTTTCAAACACATATGTTAATATAGGGTTGTAAAAAAAGATATATATACTAATTACATCGAATATCTAGTATTGCCGAACTAGCGATGACATTGCTTTAAGTTGATATATGATAAGAAAAAGTAAAGATAGTTTATTTAAGATGTGTTAAACATGTGTTTAGAACCGCCCAATATAGATTTACGCCAAAAAGCAATGCAGTTTGGTTCTCCAGCTTTATAGAACAGTAGATAGGGTTAGGATTGGTTTATCTGCTTAACACATGATATGTTTACTACAGCCGAACTTGTAATGGCAGTGATTATAGTTGCTTTAAGTTAAGAAATGACACACAACACTGCATTTGAGTCGTTTATTTGAAAATATTATGAAGCTTTGCTGTAGCTTGGTTGGGCGACAGAAACCGAACGCAGCCAATCCACGGCAGACAGCTATAGACAGGAATCGAATGAGTCCAACTACATCACTAGGCTTTCTGCCGATCTCAAAAGCCTTCTTTTAATAATACAGTTCAAAATGTACCAGGTTTAATGAATGCATTGAGTAACACGGCATTAGTAGCATTCACTTTGAGGATGTGGGTAGTATTTTCACACTCATCGGCTCATTTTCTACCCCGGGATGACGACGGAGGTTGACCGGCCGATCACCTTAGGAGGCCGGCTTCTCGCCTCTGACATGACCCGCTTCTCCCGGTCGGCTGGTTCCACAGGTGGCGCTTCACTTCTCCGAAAACGTCCGAGCAAACTTCCAAACAGGCGTTATTTGAGTAAACTGATCACATATTCAGGATCTACACGGCTACTTTCTCTCATGAAAAAATATTAAAACTTAATTAAGTGACGTATTAACAGCTCTAGAGCGGAAATTAAAACAGCGTGGCTAGTCACCCTCATACGGAAGAGCATTGCACTCACTGGATAAAAAAAAAATGAGACACCTTATCTCGATAAGATAAAGAAAAAGGAAACGTCTGTAAATCCTCTCTCAGTGGCAATGATGGCGCTATCGCAGCTAATCTGCTATTACTTCCTCCTCGGTTTGAGACACTGGGAAATATTAATGTTTCTTAAAAATGAGGATGGTATTAATATTAGTATGTCAACACTGCGTAGGCATCTCAAGTCTTTAGGACTGTTCAGGCGGAAAGCCCAGCCTGACGTGCTGGATGTCGCATGTAAGGTAATCATATCTGACAGATTTACAACTGAATTAGTAATTTATATTGTATCTGCTCATTTGTTTTTGCCAATTAATTCCACCAGACATTTTGAACCTGTGTGTAAACTAACATCACAACAGCTATTTGTCAAGGGACTTTGAGTAAATCAGTTACACATACCGTTGTTATGATGTCCAATAGGTCATTTCTGACATCTGTGTGTTTCAATGAAAAAACAGCATCTCAACAAAACACTAATGAGGATATGTGACAGGGGGCATTCCTTGATTTCAGGATATTGTAACTTCTATCATCACCTATAGTGTAACTACTGGTTCACAGCTTATGCCTTTAACAATAAATGTTAATCAAAACTAAATAAATTCTGAGTAATTAACAAGCAATATAAGCACAAAAATTCAGCCATGGGTAAGAATGTACTTCTCGATGACATGGGCTTGTCTTTTATGCTGGCTAAGCTACTGTAATGGGTGTGATTGGATGAAGTTGTCTGTTAACCCCTCACCCTTTTTAGTGAAAACAAACCTATTCAGGCTGCTAATTTATAAACTGTAAACAATCGTGAAACTGAACTGAATGGAAATGAACACAGACGGAGACAGGTGGCAGGTATTTTATTTTAAAACATTACCAGACATTAACATTTATCATTCACGTAGCCAGGGTGGTTAGCACTGAAGCCTCACAGCGAGAAGGTCACCGGTTCGAATCCATGGGCCGACTGGTTCCTTTCTGTGTGGAGTTTGAATGTTCTCCCTGTGTCTGCGTGGGTTCTCTCCGGGTTCTCCCGCCGTCCAAAGACATGCTGGTTAGGTTCATTGGTGATTCTAATTGGTCATAGGTGTGCACGTGAGTGTGAATGGTTGTCTGTCTCTCTATGTTAGCCCTGCAATAGACTGGTGACCTGTCCAGGGTGTACCCCGCCTCTCGCCCGATGACAGCTGGGATAGGCTCCAGCAGACCCTGCGACCCTTAACAGGAATAAGCGGGTATAGAAGATGAATGAATGAAATAATTCATGTAGCCTGTCTCCTCAAAGATCAAGCAAAACAGATCATAAAGCAAATATATCAAAGAATATATAATAACTGTCAGTCTCCATAACTGGCATACAACACAGCAACAATAACAAAATCAATATGACACAGTAACAGTCTATTTCAGGATGTTACCTTTGAATGTTGTCTTTTGGCTCCCAGGAGTTTTTCCACTTTGTCCCACTGCAAGACAGACAGATAGACAGCATTAAGTATTACTGTTAAATTGCTTTAAGATTATTGGAAAATGTACAACGACACATTCTTCAGGTATGCAGATATTTTGTAATCATAATACCTGGCTATGTATGCAACAGCCTGTATTTGAAGATGACGCGATAAATTAGTGTAGCCAAGTTAGATAAAAAGGTGCATTATGTAACACAGTATGCATGTAGTACACAATCTAGTATGTACATTGTGTACTACTTCACACTTTTAAATGATCCAATGATCACTCTGACCTGTCATGAGGGCCTCAGGTTCTCAGGGACCATGCCTGATTTCAGACATAGGGCAGTTATATATTAATATATTACTTAACTACTTCAACACACGCTTTGTCTTCGGAACAATAGATACTGTGATTGGTAAATTAAGTATGTAAAGTATGATAATAGCATTTGAAAAGCGGCTTACAGGCACCAATGGACACCTGTCTTATCTGTCTGTCCTTTTCCATTCCAGGTTTTCACTTTTTAAACAACTTTATTTAGCTTTAGCAACATGGTTACAAACATGATATTCACCTGTGCATGTCCTGACGTCTTCTAAAAGTCATATTTACGGAACTGTTATCATGCTAGCTAGCTAGCTAGCTACCTTTAAAAAAAATAACTTTTGGCTAGTTGTTTTAATTTAACGATAGCTCTTATAACGTTAATTATCCCCCGTAGTAATTCTAGATACTAGAAGGCGAATCAACATTGAAACGAGCTGACAACATGTTATATTGTTCTCAAATGTTAATTAAACACATTTGCTGTACTTACCTTAATTCGTCCAACTATGACATACCGATGTAGTGGATTAATCCCCGCAATCCGCAATACTCCCCTGGTAGGAGCGCTAGTGCAAGAAACTGCAAAATACACATTTGTAACACAAAATCAATCGCCAAAAAACAATGCGAATGCATTCTATTGCAAGTCTATTGGACAGCTTTATGCGTTGAAAAGCAACGATGAGGGATTTACATTCAGGTCTATGGGCGGCCCTAGTCGTCTAAGAGCGACGCAATGGGGGTACCTTCTGCTTCAAATGTTGACGACAGGGGTCAGTGACCAAGCGTCAATATGTGACGATGAGGGGGTGAGACGGGTTGAAACAATCATGTTTTGCCGCTGGAATCCTGCCAACATGGCGGAGAGGGTGAGGATCCTGCGAGATACCGCGATATCGAGGGGAGGGGCTCTGTACCATGACGACAACTCCTCACTCTCAATAGGTCGTTTGTACATGCTCTCGAATACCACCCATGGGAGCGTTTCTTGTAATAGCGCTCCTACCGGTAACAGGAGAGTATTGCGGGGATTAATCCGCGACATCGGTATGTCATAGTTGGACGAATTAAGGTAAGTACAGCAAATGTGTTTAATTGACGTTTGAGAACAATATAACATGCTCAGCTCGTTTTAATGTAGTTTCACTGTCCAGTATACTATCTAGAATTACTACGGGGGATAAAATTAACGTTATAAGAGCTAACGTTACATTAAAACAACGCTTGCCAAAAGTTATATTTTTGAAAAGTAAGCTTGCTAGCTAGCTATGTAAATATGACTTCCAGAAGACGTCAGGACATCCACAGGTGGAAGCCTGGAATGGAAAAGGACAGACAGATAAGACAGGTATCCATTGGTGTCTGTAAGCCGATTTTCAAATGCTATTATCATACTTTACATACTTAATTTACCAATCACAGTATCTATTGTTCTGAAGAGAAAGCGTGTATTGAAGTAGTTAAGTAATATATTAATTTAAAACTGCCCTATGCCTGAAATCAGGAATGGTCCCTGAGAACTTGAAGCCCTCTTGACAGGTCAGAGTGATCATTGGATCATTTAAAGTGTGTCATCAGTAATTTTATCATCACCATGTGAATACCTGTCTAACTGTTTCAGTGAGAACAGTCTCATTCTAGCCTTCTCTTAACCCATAGCGTGCATCACTGTTTGATTGGCCATGATTTCTACAAAGGAACATAACATGCATATAATAGTAAGATATTGACTGGAAAATAAGGGGTAAACATTAAGTTAAACAGACAGGTAGCTCCTTGATTAGACAGTTTTGCTGATGTCATCCAGCATCAAAAGGACTTAAAGTCAAATCTAATTTTATTTATATAGCCCGAAATCAAATCAATTAAATTTTTCCCGGGGGGTTTACAATCTATACAGCATGTGACATCCTCTGTCCTTAGACCCTCAGTTTCGCTAAGGAACAATTACTATGATTTGTGATGGGAAACCAAATTCTGACATAAGTTTCTGCAGTACATTATATTTCTGATGTTCGAAGCATTATGAGTTATGTTATACTGCGAATTGAAAACATGACATGTTTGTACATTGTAGGTGCCTGACTACATAGTATGTACGTTGTGTACTACATGCATACTGTGTTACATAATGCACTTTTTTATCTAACTTGGCTACACTAATTTATTGTGTCATCTTCAAATAAAGGCTGTTGCATACATATAAAGAATGTGGATCATTTTACCAGGTATTACAAAATGCCTGCATACCTGAGGAATCAATGTGTCATTGGAAATTGTACATTTTCCAATAATTTTCAAACAATTTAATAGTAATACTTAATGCTGTCTATCTATCTGTCTTGCAATGGGACAAAGTGGAAAAACTCCTGGGAGCCAAAAGACAACATTCAAAGCTAACATCCTGAAATAGCCAATAAATTGTCTGAGACTGTTACTGTGTTGTATGGCAGTTATGGAGACTGACAGGGGATTATGCCATATTGTGGAAATCAAAAATGTTAAAAAAAAATATAGTATAAAAGTATAGACATGTTTCTTTTTTAATAATTAACTTTTATTGTTTGATTCAGACTGGTATTTAATTGATGACAAGTGAAAATCAGTTATTATATATTCTTTGATATAACTTCTTTATGATCTGTTTTGCTTGATCTTTGAGGAGGCAGGCTACATGAATGATAAATGTTAATGTCTGGTAATGTTTTGAAATAAAATACCTGCCACCTGTCTCTGTCTGTATTCACTTCCATTCAATTCAGTTTCATGATTGTTTATGGTTAAATTAACAGCCTGAATAGGTTTGTTTTCACTAAAAAAGGTTGAGGGGTTAACAGACAACTTCATCCAATCACACCCATTACAGTAGCTTAGCCAGCATAAAAGACAAGCCCATGTCATCGAGAAGTACATTCTTACCCATCAGCTGAATTTTTGTGCTTATATTGCTTGTTAATCACTCAGAATTGATTTAGTTTTGATTAACATTTATTATTAAAGGCATAAGCCGTGAATCTGTAGTTATACTATAGGTGAGGATAGAAGTTACAATATTCTGAAATCAAGGAATGTCCCTGTCGCATATCCTCATTAGTGTTTTGAGATGCTGTTTTTTCATTGAAACACACTGATGTCAGAAATTACCTATTGGACATCATAATAACGGTATGTGTAACTGATTTACTCAAAGTCCCTTGACAAATAGCTGTTGTGATGTTAGTTTTCACACGGGTTCAAGATGTCTGGTGGAATTAATTAACTGGCAAAAACAAATGAGCAGATACAATATAAATTACTAATTCAGTTGTAAATCTGTCAGATATGATTACCTTACATGATTTTTCTCATTGTCATTTAAAAAAAAAAATCCTTATTTCATGGGCTGAGCCCGCAAAAGGCTCTCTGAATCTAAGCCTGTGCACAGCTGTGTCCATGAAATGTGAAAATCCATACTTTGTTGTAGGACTATAATAAAGATATCATTGGAAAGGTCTCAACCTGGGGAATAGCATATGTCAGTTAGGGGATTGTAAATGACTCCTTCTTTGAACTATTGACCTTTGAACCCGGACTTCTGAGAAATTCTGATGGGCTGTAATTCTGCATCAAAAGGGGCTATAGACATAGGAGAAAGTGTTCTAGAAAGCTTATGAACTCAGCAGTGTGACAGCAAAAGTGGGCGCGCTGTTCAAAATGGTAAACATATCTTTTCACCCACTTGACAATTATATACTTAAATTCTGGTCACAGAAATGTGTTTCCCACACCCTTAAACCCCCGGCTATGTATTCATTTTATTATTTACAACCTCCTATTCTAGGAAATCACTAATCGTTGTAGAAACTACAAATCCCTTGAGCTGCGACATGTAGCTTGATACCAAGTCACATGATATTTGTAGTTTTTCGGTTTTCAAACACATATGTTAATATAGGGTTGTAAAAAAAGATATATATACTAATTACATCGAATATCTAGTATTGCCGAACTAGCGATGACATTGCTTTAAGTTGATATATGATAAGAAAAAGTAAAGATAGTTTATTTAAGATGTGTTAAACATGTGTTTAGAACCGCCCAATATAGATTTACGCCAAAAAGCAATGCAGTTTGGTTCTCCAGCTTTATAGAACAGTAGATAGGGTTAGGATTGGTTTATCTGCTTAACACATGATATGTTTACTACAGCCGAACTTGTAATGGCAGTGATTATAGTTGCTTTAAGTTAAGAAATGACACACAACACTGCATTTGAGTCGTTTATTTGAAAATATTATGAAGCTTTGCTGTAGCTTGGTTGGGCGACAGAAACCGAACGCAGCCAATCCACGGCAGACAGCTATAGACAGGAATCGAATGAGTCCAACTACATCACTAGGCTTTCTGCCGATCTCAAAAGCCTTCTTTTAATAATACAGTTCAAAATGTACCAGGTTTAATGAATGCATTGAGTAACACGGCATTAGTAGCATTCACTTTGAGGATGTGGGTAGTATTTTCACACTCATCGGCTCATTTTCTACCCCGGGATGACGACGGAGGTTGACCGGCCGATCACCTTAGGAGGCCGGCTTCTCGCCTCTGACATGACCCGCTTCTCCCGGTCGGCTGGTTCCACAGGTGGCGCTTCACTTCTCCGAAAACGTCCGAGCAAACTTCCAAACAGGCGTTATTTGAGTAAACTGATCACATATTCAGGATCTACACGGCTACTTTCTCTCATGAAAAAATATTAAAACTTAATTAAGTGACGTATTAACAGCTCTAGAGCGGAAATTAAAACAGCGTGGCTAGTCACCCTCATACGGAAGAGCATTGCACTCACTGGATAAAAAAAAAATGAGACACCTTATCTCGATAAGATAAAGAAAAAGGAAACGTCTGTAAATCCTCTCTCAGTGGCAATGATGGCGCTATCGCAGCTAATCTGCTATTACTTCCTCCTCGGTTTGAGACACTGGGAAATATTAATGTTTCTTAAAAATGAGGATGGTATTAATATTAGTATGTCAACACTGCGTAGGCATCTCAAGTCTTTAGGACTGTTCAGGCGGAAAGCCCAGCCTGACGTGCTGGATGTCGCTCTCTTCCTGCAGGAGCAGTTGAACCAACACGGGATGCTTCATGGATACAAATTCATGCATTTGAAATGCATCCAATCTGGTTTAGTAGTGACTCAGAGAACTGTACGGCACCTGTTAAAAATCCTAGACCCTCAAGGAGTACAGGTAAGGCAACGGAACCGTCTAAGAAGACGCCTGTATACAAACCCAGGCCCAAACTTCTTATGGCACGTCGATTCGTATGACAAACTGAAACCTTATGGAATATGTATCAACGGTGCCGTTGATGGATTTTCGCGTATGGTCATTTGGCTGCATGCTTACACCACAAATAGCAACCCCAGAGTTATTTCTGGTTACTTCATTAATGAAGTACAAGACAGGAGCGGCATTCCCACACGAATCAGGGCAGACCTGGGCACTGAGAACCGCTCAGTGGAGCAGATGCAGATGTTTTTAAGAGGCAGCCATGACGACGAGTTCAGTGAGAGATGCTACATTACCGGCTCAAGTAATCATAATCAAAGGATTGAACAGTGGTGGGGATTTCTACGAAAACACCATGCTCAATACTGGATCAGTGTTTTTCAAGATTTAAGGGACCATGACCATTTCTCAGGGGACTTCACTGACAAAAATCTCATACAGTTCACATGCTTGGAAATAATTGAGGTAAGTCTTCCTCCCCTTTTGGCTGAATTAAGATAACACTTTAAATTAGTAATGATTTAGGTCTAACTCCACTGGACTAGACTGTTTTTTTATTCTGTCAATAACTAATTATAACAATACTGTTCATATTCCCAGTTGCGCTAGTTGTTTAATGCAGCTGTGATCATTTCACCTCTCCATGCTGCTGTTCATATTCACAATTCCAATGTGAATATGAATCCCAAAGTATTTTCTTCCTGAGCTGCTTAAGTAGTATGGATAGTATGGGATAACTGAAAAGATGTGCAAGTTTAAGCTAAGTGTTCTTTGTTTTTTGCCTTGTTTGCTTTTCTTGTTTTAGAAAGAGCTGCAGGATGTTGCTCACCTGTGGAACTGCCACAAAATTCGCCACAGTAATAATAATAATAATAATAATAATAATACATTTTATTTCTAGGCGCCTTTCAAAACACCCAAGGTCACCGTACAGGTAAAACAGGGTTTAAAATACATTACAGACATCGCCAGGATGGCGGTGTGGGACGGGCAGAGACGGTTGATGTTGCGGAGATGGAAATATGCAGACCGGGTAATGTTATTAATGTGAGAGTGGAAATACAGAGTGCCGTCCAGGACGACACCCAAACAGTAGGAATGCAGTTTCCCCAAGTGGACGGCCACTACTGATGTACAGCCTTCCCCACCTGTTTGGCACCACAGACTACATCAAGGCAGTATCCCATCAGCAGATACAGGCTTGCAGAGAGGAATGCCTGCCAAGAGGTCCACATCCATGTGATGAGACTGTTTTTGACATTTGTTGCCTTGCAATGTCAGAAAACTATCTGCACCCACCTACTTCTCCCGTGGAGGCAGTTGAACTCTACCTTTTCTTACGGGCCTACATTCACACTCAGCTTTAATGTTAAGTATAGTGCTAAAGACCTAGTATTGTGGTTCCAAAAGTTTGACCCATAATAAAAAAGCAAAGTCTCTCCAGGACCCCATATCCTTTTGTTCATAAAAGGTCAGAAAATAGTAATATGTACCGATATATATATATATATATATATTGTCGTGGATTTTTTCACAACTTCGAATAAAAGATCTCAAAACCAAGGTTTTGTCTTTGTGAGTTTTATTGCAAAAAACAAAGGTATACCGTTCGTGAAGGGGGAAGAATCATCTGTGAAAAACTCCGCAGATTCTCTTCTGCCGTTTTAGTTTCGCAGACAACAATTACTTTCTGCTCATTGGTTCTTGTTCCTCTCGTACGATGTTTTATCTATATTAGTTTGCTCACTAACAGTGGGACCTTGAGAAGGTTCTCACAGAGATGGCTGAGCAGGTGCAGATATGTTTTGTCTTGTGTGAGCAAAAGCATGACAGTCAGTACTTAAGAATTTTTCCATTACGGGAGTGAATGGGGCATCGAAACACAGCTTCTAAATAACACATTATCTGGCACAAAACTCGTTCATTTCATCAATATATTTTGTTATGATAGTCAGCACAAAAAATTTCCACTACAATTCCCTCCTTTTGATTATATGTAATCAACACAATGCATGCATATAAAACAAAATGTCAAGCCATCAGAATCAAAGACCATCACGCAACACAAGAACCCAATGAGATCAAATGTGAAACAAGTAATAAACAATTAAACAAATACATGCATCAACATTGATAAAGATGGTGTTGTAAAATAAAACACAATTAAACACAGAATCACGTTATTATTATTTGACTCACGTGAAATAATATCATGATGTAATATTCACACCCCTCTTATATAGCATGTCAGCTTATCTAACATGTGATCCATGAATCCCACCTTCCCGTCAACAAGGACCGCTGGAGGCAAACCCTCAATGGGATAAAGAACCCCTGAAACACCTAAGTGTTAGAAGGGCTCATGATGGAAATCACAGCCACATGAGACTACTTACAGGAAGCCAACCCCCCCCCCCCCCCCCCCCCCCCTTTCTTGACGAGAGGAGGTAAAAAGACCCCTGCGCTAACTATTCTAACTATGGAGTCAGACCTACGGGAAAAACCTCAATGTCATGGAGGAAAACCCAAAGTCTAGTCTCATCCAGATGATGTCATAAGGGTGTGTAATCACTTGGTACAACACATGAATCAATAACAGTAATACATGCTGATTCTGAGGCAGCACCTGCTCAGTTTCTTCGGGGCCCAAGTAGCCTTCCTCCACAACGACGTTTGGTTGGTCGTATGGATTCTTCTGAGGAGAAGGTTTTGGATTTGCTGAAGCTACAGAAAAGACGTCGATTTTCTTTTCTTTCTTGAACATATTTTCAATCATTTGCCTGATGATTTCAAGATCTTTCTTGGTCAGACCTGATTGATTATACTTACCGTGAGTGCTGTTTCTCTTTTGTTGGCTAGTTCGCCTGTTCTGATCTGTTGCTTCCTCATCAGAGGAGCTGTGATCATGATGTTCCTGGTCCCTAAAGGGAGTGTTTCGAAAGTCACGTTGATCATGTTTCCTATTAGCATGAGGTTGGCGGTCCTTCCACTGGTTAGGTGGGGGCCTGTCTCGGCGGAAATCAGGAGGCTTCCGCTTTCTCTCAAAGTGTGGTTGGTTCTGACCTCTGTCAGACCAGGATGACTGTGAATGCCAGCGGCCTTGCTTCTTTTGTTGAAAGGAAGGATATGGCCTGGTGACAGGTTGACATAGTTCAGCAGGATTCATGGTGGGCTGCAAAGGTGCTCTCCTCGGAGCTCCTTCTAACTCCAAGGGAATTGACCTGGTGTTGATACTCAGGATGTGGGGTTCTGATGATTTCCCCATGGTTTCTTTTTGTTTTGCAAACCCTTTCATGGCTAGTTCACGCAGTTGGCGACTAGTGAGGGTTTTTGGACATGCCATGACTCCGAGGTGATGGGTAGTTGAGGGATGGAGGTTTTGCACGAACAGAGATTTGAAGTGCATTTCTTCTTCCATCTGTATATCGTTTCTGGAACCAAAACAGGCTTCGTGGAGCCGCTGATAGTATTGTTGAGGAGATTCTTGTCTTCCTTGTTTGAC
This sequence comes from Chelon labrosus, assembly GCF_963514085.1. Lineage (NCBI taxonomy): Eukaryota > Metazoa > Chordata > Actinopteri > Mugiliformes > Mugilidae > Chelon > Chelon labrosus. The sequence goes on along the minus strand of NC_140343.1, from coordinate 30,870,898 downwards.
AGCTAAAGCAGCTGCAAGACCTGTCTGTGGCGTGTAGCCAGAGAATTCCTCTTTTAGTACCTCGCAGAGGCTTCCATATCTTTCCTTGACATGGTGAGGTTGACGCTCGATGAATCTGCTAACTTGATGACTTGAGGTTACCTTGATTAGGTAGATCCTGTCATCAGTTGTAGCATTTGGGAATTTCCTCAAGTAAAACTCTATATCTTTGAGGTATGCGTCAGTGTTATGAGTTTCACCGGCTTTGGGCTCAAAGCGGGTTATGTTGCGGGCGATCTTATCCAGGTCTCTGTCGGAAGGACCTTGTGAATGATAAGTGTCCGAAGATGAGTGAGGTTTAGGGGAAAAGGTCTCCCTAAACCGGTCAGGTATAGCTGCGCTAACCCGAGTGTGAAGGTTGAGAGCTGGGGGCGGCGGAGGATGAGGAGAGGGACGGTCTCCCTGAGTGTCCCTGTGGTTTGTTGCTCCTCTTCTTTTTTCATGTGACGTTGCACCCAAAGCTTCTCCTTGGTGTAGGCCTAACTCAAAAGAGTATTCTAACTTTCTTTTAACCTCTTCCAGCTCTGTCTCTGTCCTTTCTTGTTGCCGTCGGGATTCTCCAGCATTATCCCGGACTTCTTCTAGTTCCTGCTTCAAGTGGAGGAAGCGATTTTTCTCAAATTCTCTAGCTCGGTCGTGGACTTTGAGTTTAATCTTCAGGTCTTTTATTTCATTTAGTGCGTCTTTAAGACAGTTGTGAGAATGGTTGAGAAGTTTGTTCAACTGTTGAAGCTGATCTTTTGTTTCCGCTAGCTCCTGCTCGCGGTATTGGAGGATTTGTTTGAGTCTAGTATTCCTACTTTCAAACTCTGTACCTTCGTCGTCCGACGATTTATTATCTACCCCCCTTTTGGTGTTACATTGAGATTCTAAGTCATTGTTGCGTTCCTTTGCCGCAGTTAAAGACTGTTTAGTCTCATCAAGTTGTCTTTTGAGGGCTTTATTATGTTGTCGCTGGGCCCTTATTTTAGTTTGGCTTTGTTCCAACAACTTTGCTGACTGTTTGAGTTGCGCTGCCATGACAATAGCCATGCTTCCTAACATCTTAGTTAGATCTTTATCTTAAAGTTTTTCAGTTAAAGCTTGGCACACGAGCACAGACATTATTTCTTCTAGATCAGAGGGATTTGTTTCCTGGATCTGATTTACATATCCAGGCATCAATTTGCTAGTCAGATCGATCAATGCTGAATCTAGGCTCTCAGAGGGATTTCCTAAACTGGAGGGAAAGGATCCTCCATGATTAGTTGTGGTAATTTTGAAACTTACAGTCAGTAGTACTTTGTGTCACAGCAGTGAGTAACTCTAGGGTGGAGAAACATGGAAAAATTAAAAAGAACTCGCATGAGTAATTTTAAGAAGATTAGAAAAGTTTAAATTTTTGATTAATACATTTTTTATGATAGAATAGATTAAGTATTTAAGTCTGGATTTAATTTCAAATTAAATTTCAATAGCCTGTATGTATGTTGACACACAGTGGCTTTAGCCTAAATGAGATTCTGTAAACACAGAAACACATCGCTTTTAGGGTTTAACAATTTCCAAATAACATTGATAATTTATATATCTTCAAACATGTAATCACACAAACTTAGTTTAGTAAATTGGATTAATAGTATGTCTTCAAGGAAGTTTAGGTATAAGTTTTAGTTTTTTAACAAAACCACTAGTTCAATAGTGATAGAGTGAGTTACTTTAGGCTCTGTCTATACAAGCTCAGACCTTCCATGTTTGCAAGTCAAATGCAATTAGTCAAATCAACCACCAGAGGCGGTGTCGTTTATTTTACTCTACAGATGTAGGGAAGTTACGTCTACAAATGTAGGGAAGTTGCGTCACGAGGGGGCGTTTTTAGCTCCGTCCACTGAAAGACCGCCCTGTTCAAACAGAATCTGATTCAGTGTCAGTTTGGGCACAACAGGGTTAATTTCTCAGCAGCGAGAAATTCACTTTTCACACAACAGAAACTCCAGGGCACGGCGGCCTCCTTTAAAGTTTCAACACAAAAAAAGTTTTCCAGCTCACCTGGACAGACAACAAGCACAAGGTTAATTCAGCTCGTTTACGAGCACAACTTGAGTTATCTACTCCTCTTTTCACAAATATGCGTGTGGTAAGAATTTCGTTACCACAGCAACAACCCGTCTCATCACTTAAGAGGGGAAAATACAGCCTCTTTCACTGTCTTTAAAACAGCTGTTTTGGGTTAGGTAGCTAATCTAACCAGAAAACACAAGAGGGTCTGAATATGTCAAACTTTCTGGAACCTCGCAGCAAAGTGGACTAATATTCAGGGCGACGTTAATCAGTTTTGGAACTTCGCAACAACTGATAACCCACCAACAGGCCTTTTAAAGAGAGTGTGCTTACAACAACTCTAGCATGCAAACAGTTCAGAGTCCTGGGAACTCGCAGCGACTCGACTCAAACATTCAACGTACCGCGACGTTGTTTCATTAAATATTGCTCAATTTTATCCTTGCAAGGTTTCTTTTACACGTTTAAAATAAGGTAGTGACTCAATAAAGAAAGCTCATACACAACAGCGAACAAGCAGCGATGTTGGATCGCTCAGCGGACACAAGAATGGCATTAACTCTTAATTAATTATCACAGTTAAGTTTTGTCTGTAATATGAAATTACTGCAGAGAAATCAGGTATACGTAGCCTCACACGGGGCACCATATAATGTAGGGTAGTCTACACCTTTAAAATGTCTCGTTAGGGCACCACCTCCTGTTATCGTAGGAAGAACACGGTTTAAATAAATTTATCAGTCTCAATTAAATAATTTGCATATCTGAAGGAGTGAATCCTTTACTACAATTTGTACCAGTCATTCTCTGCCGTAAAACAACATCACAAACAACTTCTTAAGTGTGAATAAATATTTATTTAATAAAGTGACAACTATGAATAAATGAGGGACTAATAGAATATAGGAGTGTAATCAAATGAACGAATATAATAAGGTCTGAAATTGTTAATTTCGGGAGCGATGATGAGAGATGGAGATGTTTAAGTCCTAAACTAAAGGGAATGTATTTGATACCTAATCTGATTAATCTTCTCTAAAAGATGTTAGTAGGGAGTTTCAAAAGTAGTGACACCAACTCTTTGTCTTAAGCGGTAGGAACGATTCAGCCTACTTTTGTAGAGTCTTCTCGGCGTCGGTGATGGCGGAGCGTCGGTATGACGAGATGGTGACGAAGCGGCACAGCTGATGCAGGTCTCTCTGGGACCGGTAGACAGGACTCGTTGCTTGGTCTGCAACTCCAACACCCAGCTTTGCTTGAGAGCGCTGTAGGTGTTCAGTCAAAGGCAGATGACACTTGCCAATGTCTTTGTGTTTGAAGAAAGAAACTGGATCGTCACGTCTTCTTGATGTCGTTGCTATGGCAACAGCTTCTTGATTTCTTGATCCGTCGAAGAGATTGGGTCTTTCTCTGATATCCCAGCTGACTACGCTGGCTAACTTATAAATGATGTGGGTTAGTACTTCGGTTCGTAGAGTATAAAAATGAATAAAACTAGAAACATATTTCAGTCACTATAAAAATCGTACGTCGGGAAAAACATCCGACGAGAAACAAACAGAGCTTGAAAAGGACCGGATTGTCAATATTCAAGTTGTTCTTAAAGTTACTAAGTAGGCGTGACGAAGTAGCCTACGTAAAGAAGAAAACTAAAACTAAAAGTAAACGTGAATTGAAAGTGGAAAGTTGAAAGAGCGGCGAAAGAGCGGCGAAAGAGCGGAGAAGAAGGAGCGTCTCTCTGGTTTTATGAGTTAATTATTCAGGGCGTGTTTGGATCGGGTTTCCATAATCTTCGCGCGGAAAGAGAAGAGAACGCCTTCTCCTTTGTTTCGAGATGTCTTATTGCCTGATCTTCTTAACCTATTTTATATTATTTAATTTAACCATTCCATCACTCATCATGACTCGTTAGCAATGTTTTTCGTATGCGACAACACTCAACATTACAACATGACAAGATGACATATCAGAATGACTACATCAAAATAACTCATAAGCATCAATAAATTAATAAACTCAAGTTCTCTTTACAGTGACGTATTGCTAATAATAAAAGGTTGGGGTTTCTAAAATAACAATTCCAACAGTTATGATTTCAACTAATAGCTACTATTAGTAAGAACATGTCTAAAGTTCTACATTCTTTAACTTCAACGATTAAAAGAGAGAAAATACTTTTAAAGATAGCCACTTGATGGCAATGTTGATCCATCCTTATTGTAACAAATTATGTGAATTTGGGCTAGCTTTATCGTACAAGGATCAAAATCGTCTCATTGTGATCGTAAGCACTTCCTGAACAATAATATATAACTTACCAGGTTATTACATTTTCGATAGTCATATTATAAAACTTAGGTGCTTTTCAGAGGAAAATGCATATCAGAGTCTGGTTCTGGGGAAAGAAAGTTATTTACGACCGGCTTATCAGTATTTCGCTCTCTTGGTCATTCTCGGAGAGGGGGGCAAAACCTGTTAAAATGGTATGTTTGCATGTGTCTCTGAAAAAGGAAAATTAGTACATCATAAGTTTAAAACATAATTGAACATAACATTAAGGCTTCTAGACTTTGTCCCTAGGAGTAGAAGTCAATTAATTAATTCTTTGTAGTTCCTGATATCGTGTTGATGTTCTTTCGATTCAGGACTAATTAGTCCAGAAACAAGAGTGGGAAATTCCACAAGAAGTGTAAATCTGTCTCTTTTGGCTCAGATGACGTCCAGAGCATCAGGGAGGTCCGATAGCGTGGGCCTGTCCCGCGTCTGGACATGGCACATTTATGGCTAAGGTGTAAAAGTTTGATCTGTTAGAAGAGTTCTTCTGCAAAACAACTCCGTAATTTAAATTCCAGAGAGGGGGAGAATTGAGAGGACGACTGGTTCCCCTACACAGATTACATAACAATTCAATGTGACGATTATAGCCAATCAGTATCAGACTAAATGTATGAAGGTAAATATGAAACCTTCAAAGTAGAATTACTGTAAACAAAAACAAAGCAATCATAATAATGTAATAGTAGTAACAGTTGACAGGAGGAATGATCTTCAACCCATGTGTTGAGCGCACAGTAGAGGGCCACCACCATGGAGAGGTTACTAGCACATACGATGCATGGTGGTATGGAATCCATCTCCTTGATCTTCAACTTTTCCTCATATGTCAAGTATATAGAAAAATACAAAGTATATAAAAAAATGTAATATGTCAAGTCAAAGGTCAAAAAATCAAAATATATGTAATAAAAAATATTTAGAATATATATGTATTTGTGTAGAAATAGAGAATCTATCTAGCACCCGTGTACGCACACCGAACAGGTTTAAGAGTACACTTCATAAAAATAGATTGTAAGAAAGAAGAGCTTTGTTTTTTCGAGACATAGGTATCTCTATGGTATGGCAAAGCTTAAGGCAGAAAGAAGGTCACAACATCACACAAACTTCTGGTAAGTAGTCCATTGTGCATGTCGAGTCCCGCAATTCAGGATGGAACAGACATCTAACTTTACCATACAATCCGTACCTTGAACACAATGGATGACGACGAAGCCGGAGGCGTCCATCCTGGACACAGATCGCTTAGAGACATTTAGTGGTGTGTCGGCTGGATGGGTTGTTAAGGATGGGATGGAGGTGGGTGCAGGGTCTTTCAGTTGCAGCCACAGCCATGGGGTGATTATGACGACAGACAGGATCAGGAGAATGCAGGTCGTTCCTCGCAGACCGCAGAGCCCAGGATGTCTGAAGGGGTGCCAGGGGCGTGGTCTTTCCATGTTGTTCTGCCTCTCAGTCAATGGCAGGAAGAGTGATGCTCCGTCTCTAGTGGGAGGTGTCTACGCTCGTTGTCGGCTCGGGGACCCGTTTGCAGTGGGTGGCGTGTATCCAAGTGGCCCTCTCAGCAACCTTCACGGCCGTGTGGGTGGTGAGGAGGATCTGGTACGGTCCCAGCCAGCGCTGATGCTTCCACGTCTTTCGTCTGAAGTTCTTGACGACCACATAGTCCCCAGGTTTGAATGGATGCAGCGGGGTCTCAGCAGAGGGTGGTAGGGTTGCTTTTACCTGTTCTCTGATTTTAGACAGACATTTTGTTAGAGAAATACAGTAAGTTATCAGATTTTCTTCATAGAGAGTGGTTTCCATTGGGGTTCCCGGAGGTCCCACCAGTCTGGGGATCGTGACAAGGAGGGAGGTGAGTCAGAGTGAGATAGGAATGCAGGCTGTAAAAAGGAAGCAGCATTTTTGGCAGCTGCATCCGCTCGTGCATTTCCTAAGGACACTGGGTCTCGGGAGGAGGTGTGAGCGGGGCACCGACAGACAGCTACATTGGAGGGCAACAGGATAGCCTCCAAGAGTGCCGCTACTTTGTCATGGTGGAGAATAGGTTTACCATCAGATTTAAGAAATTTGCGATGTTTCCACAGGGCGCCAAAATCATGCACAACCCCGAAGGCGTAACAGGAATCAGTGTAGATATTAACGGATTTCCCACTGGGTAGTTTGCACGCCTCAGTCAGGGCCACAAGTTCTGCTGCCTGTGCAGAGTAATGAGACGGCAGAGGAGATGAACAGACCACAGAAACATCATCAACAACAGCAAAGCCAGCGTGGGCCGTTCCTCGCTCGGGATCTCTGAAAGCAGAACCATCAACATAAAGATTAGATCAGGGTTAGTCAGAGGGGTATCCTTTAAGTCTGGTCTTGGAGTGCAGGTGTGCTGGAGTTCTGCAAGACAAGAGTGAGGTTCGCCATCGTCTGGCAGAGGCATGAGAGTAGCAGGATTAAGGACAGAACATTTCTTAACCTGGACATTTGGAAGCCCTAAGAGTGTGGTGTGATATCTGAGCCACCGTGCTGGCGTGAGGTGTGAGGTTTTTTGTTCTTGCAAAATGTGTGCCACAGAGTGGGGTACAAAGAGGTTAAGGTGGTTATAACCCACAAAGTCCCATGAGGCCAACACTGCGGACTCACAGGCCGCTACGGCACGCAAGCACGATGGGAGACCCCTGGCCACTGGATCTAGGAGACGGGAGAAGTAACCCACTGGTTTGAGCTGACCGCCGTGTTCCTGTAAGAGAACAGAGGTCATACAACCATGTTTTTCATCCACAAACTGAGTGAATGGTTTTTCAGGGTCAGGGAACGTAGGGGTGGACTGCAGGGCCAGTTTGAGGTCTTCAAACGCTGTGTCTGCCTCTGGGGTCCACGTGACAAGGCTGTGGGTCGTCAGGTCCCTCTGATAGGCAATATCCTTCAGCGGACGCTCTCTCTCCGAAAAATTGGGAATAAAATGGCGGCAGTAGGAACACATGCCTAGAAATGAGAGAACCTGTTTTTTAGTTTTCGGTTTCGGAGTGTTAACCACCGCCTCAACGCATGAGGGAGAGAGGGATTTGCCGCCAGGGGTAAGAATGTGACCCAAAAACGTGACCTGCTGTTGCACGAACTGCAGTTTTGACAGTGAAGCTTTGTGACCATCTGCCACTAGATGGCGTAAGAGGAGGACGGTGTCTGTCTCACACTGTTCCTTCGTAGGGGCTGTGATGAGAAGGTCATCAACATATTGCAGCAAGACTGATCCTGGGGAGAGTGTGAGAGAAGAGAGACTTCGAGATAAAGCTTGACAGAAAAGGGTGGGGCTGCAAGTGAGCCCCTGGCAAAGTCTGGTCCAGGTATATCTCTTTCCTCTGAATTGGAACGCGAACCAAAACTGAGAGTCTTCATGCACTGGAATTGAAAAGAAAGCATTTGAGAGATCAACCACAGAAAACCACTGAGACGTGGAGGGCACTTGGGTCAAGATAGTGTAAGGGTTGGGAACATTTGGGGTAGGTGCAATAATAGCAGAATTTACAGCTTGTAGGTCTTGAACAAAACGCCACTCAGTGGGCTGGCCTGCTGAGCGGATCTTTTTCACTGGAAAAATGGGAGTTTGTACAGGGGAGTCTTCGCATGATATTATAATACCTGCTTTGAGAAGGGATTCAAAAACAGGAGTAATGCCATCTATTGCTTCTTTGCGCAAAGGGTACTGGCGCTGTTGAGGCCTGTACGCAGATTTGGGGGTGATTTGAACCGGTTCACAATTTCGTATAAGGCCAACGTCATGTTTGTGCGCCGCCCATAATGTACTTGGGACTTGTGCAAGCAGCGGAGAGATATCTGTCGGTTTCGCTGCATGTGTGTGTGTAGCAGATAAAAATGCGGAAGTGGACACTCGTCTGCGCAGATCATCAACTAAATGAGTCACTCGCTGACAGTGAACTCTCATTACGAGAGGATGTCTGTGAGCTTGAAGAGAAAAAGAGAAAAAAGCTCCTGTATGTATGGGGGAGGGAACCCAGTCGTTTGCTTCTTTACACAGTCTTACAAATGAACCTAAATCACGCCACTGTTCAGATGGAGCTTTAGAAAGTGAAATGTGTGGATAAGAGTTATGAACATCATAGAGTTTCTTCTGAGCAAGTGTGAGTGCCACTGCTGCAGCACTGCATGTGCCATTAGTGTAAATATCAGTGATTGTCAGTTGATCATTCAGGTCCAGTGTTGGGAACGTTACTTTAAAAAGTAATTAGTTATAGTTACTCACTACTTGTTCCAAAAAGTAACTGAGTTAGTAACTGAATTACTCTATAATAAAAGTAACTCGTTACCAGGGAAAGTAACTATTTGCGTTACTGTTAAAAAAAAAAGTTGCTATATGTGAAAGAATTTGGATTTTTTTGAGCAGTTTTCACAAGTCAGTTGAAATGACTAGAACAGACAGGTGTTTGTACATAATTTTCGATATTTATATATATATTTTATAATTATATTTATATTAAATTTATTTTTATAATATTTATATTTCGGTAGGGTTTAGACGGCGAGCTGTCATCTGTGGTGGAGGTATCGGTGTTTTTGGCCACTAGCTTTGTAGATGCGTGTGTCGTTGTGAGATGCTTCATTAAATTAGAGTTGCTTACAACGGATGTCGAGAAAGTCTTCGCTCCTGGACATAATGTACACATTACATGCACGTTCCTCCCTTTGACCACAATGAATTTTTTTATTTATTGAAGTAGTGCTTATATCTCCACCTTGAAAATGCCAACTTTTCATCGGATTGCTCCTGACTCGCCATCTCTGCTGCTTCATCGAATCTCTGTTTAGCTGTTGGGTGTGTGTGTGGCGCGTGTGCTGTCATGTGTGTAAAACCACTGGCTCTGATTGGCTACCATGAAACATGACTCTGCCTTAGCCAATCATAATCGCTTACCTCGTTATTAACCCACCTCCTCACTAGCGGTGAGCCAGGGGTGCGTTCGGATTACACAGTTTATTCAATCAATGCATAGTAACGCACCGCATTTAACCTCCAGTAATGTTAACGGCGTTGTAACGACGGGAAAAGTAATTAGTTAGATTACCCCGTTACTGAAATAATAACGTCGTTACCTAACGCCGTTCTTTTAAACGGCGTTATTCCAAACACTGTTCAGGTCTTTAAAGAATTTCTTTTCATACTTAGGGTCTGGGCCTCCTTTGCTTACAAAAGAGGTACAATGTAAGTTTTCTGGTTTCATTCGCTCTGCAGAGGCGGTGATCAGGGGGGCAGCTGTGGCGGTCAAATATTTTGAGGAGTCATGATTTATCCACCACTGATAAGAATACAGCGGTGTGTTTGGGCTGACCTTCACACAAGTGAAAGACAGAGATTCATCTGTTTCTAATTTGGGACGAGTCACTTGCACTCCAGAGGGGGTGCAAATCATCACAATACCGAATGCACACATCAGGTCTCTGCCCAGAAGATTCACCGGACACATGTCAGACATCAAAAAGGAGTGTTTGGTTTTACGGGTGCCCCCTTCAAAAACCCAGGAGCAAGTAACTGGCTTGCTATAATTTTCTTTCGTACGGGAACCACAAGCACTCATAGAGAAAGTATAGCGACCGCTAGGGGGCAGGGACATTTCAGAGGTTCTTAACACCGAGTGTGTTGCCCCGGAATCAACTAAGAATTCTAAGTCCTGGCCTTGGATACTGCACGTTATTATGGCCATTTCTTTATAACCTGAGGAGGACAGACATGCATATGTTCCCTGCTGTGGGGGCTTCTCTAAATCCCTTATCTTATCCTGTACTAAGCCAAGCGTTGTATCAGTGCAAAGCAGCTCTTCATTGCAAGAAGCGGGTGTGGGTGTTGTTGTGTGTGCTGTTACATTACCAACTCCTCTGTGGTAGTCAGTCCGAGGCAAAGGAGGTCCGTCCGAGCTGAGGGTCCCGCCCGCCTCTGCGATTTCCTCTGTCATCCCCCCATCGCACCTCCGGACAGTCTCTGGCCCAATGGCCGTCCTTGCCGCATGCGAAGCATTTGTTGGGGTCATACTGGCTGTAACTGCGGCCATATCCTCGTCCTCGTCCTCTACCTCTTCTGCGTTCACGTCCTCTGTTTGGCCTGTTGAATGGGCCAAATGGGCGTTCATCCAGATGAGCCAAGGCAAGCTGAGCGTTGAGGGTGGCTGTATTCATCTGTTTGGAGGCTCTATCTTTCTTTTCTTTTTCTTTTTGCTCTCCGTGTTTTGCATGCCTGAGGAGCTCCAAGAGCCTGTTATCAGCCCACCCACCGATCAGGGTGGTGCACACTTGTGTGAGGATGGGTTTTCGGAGGCCTGCTCCGAAGGCCATTTTCATGATTTTTTCGAAGCCCGTTTCGGCTCCGTCCCAGTCCGTGGGTTTATTCTGGCCTGAATGTCGAACACAAACATCGAGCAGGCGGTGGAAATAGTCCGCGACCGTTTCGCCTTCCTTTTGAATACAGTCACGAAGTTTGCTGTAATCCACCTTTATGGGGAACGATTCACGCATTTTTTGACATATGGCTGTCACCCATTGTTCCCATTCCTTAGCAGGGTCCCATGCAACCCTCTCGGCTTTCAGTTTGTCATAATCTGGTGTCTCCACGGTGGTTTGAATCTTTGCATATTCCATGGGTCCTAAATGTCTCAGCAGTAGTCTCCGCAGTTCTGGTCCCGTTGGTCACCACATGCCACAAAACAGACGGAGAGCGTCTGCTAATTCCGTTCCTCCTTTTTCTACGGGCGGCAGGTCTTTAGCCACCTCCTTCATGTCATCATTGCCTGGGCGGAAGATGAGGACTGCGTTGCCGTCAGCTCCTGCTGGGTACTCGACCATGGGGCCCAAGAAGGAGCCGTCATCAAAACGTTTTGGAGGTTTTCTTTCCCTGCTAGATTTGCGGGGAAAGGGGGTAAAGAAAACCCCTTTCCCCCTTCCCCTTGCGGGGAAAGGGGGGGTGTTTCTATAGCAGGTTCTTCTTCATCTTTTCCGTCTAAGTCAGATGAATGTTTGTCTGCGTGAGGTTGTGCCGAAGCCACAGCTGATTTTTCCTCCTCTCTGTCTTCCTCTTTGGGTGGAGGCGGAGGGAGAGGAGGCGCTCCGGGCTGAGTCAGGAAGGGGTTTTTCAAGTGTTGCTGTCCGAAGTATGGCGGCGGTTGTTGTCCTTGTTGTCCGTCAGATAGGCGATCAGGCAGGGCGGGATATATTGGCACGTAATCGTCATCCTTTTTGCCTCGGACCCCACCGGACAGAGAGGGAAAAAGAGAAGTGGAACAGTGTGGTGTATCAGTACAAGCATTTTTTCCGGTTATCTCTGTCTTCTCCTCCCTTTTCTTATCTACCTTTGGTAACATTTTTCCTGTCTTTTTTCTGTCTCTACATTCCGCTTCAGTCATCCACTGTTTAAGACATCTCACATTTTCCTCTATACATTCTAACGACTTCCTCTTGATCTTTCTTTTTGACTTAATATCTTCCTCTTTCTTTTTTAGACAGGTTTGCAACTGTTGCAGTTGTTTCATGCTAAAACTGCCTTGATCTGGGAAACCACATTCCTTTATCCAATATTGAACACAATTTAAACTTGTTTCCCCATATTTCTTTCTCATAACATCGAAAATTGGACCCCGGAGTTCGGTTGGTTTGTTCTTACTTCCATTAGACCCATGGTGTCTATTCCTTAAGATTATCAGGCGTCCCCAATCAATCTGTGTAATTTTTTACCTTTACCTTTACACTAGGTTTTTTCCAGGTTGGTACCCCGGATTCTAAGAGTTACCCAAGCTCTTTACCGGACCTGGCGAGTTCCCTGACTCCTTTTTTCTTACTTACTTATTTTCTCTTTCTCTGGGTTTCTCCAGGTTGATACCCCAGTTTTTTAAGAGGACACTATCAACTCTTTACCGGGCCTGGTGAGTCCTCAAAGGGGACTCCCTTTAAGTAAGTTTGGAACGTAAGAACAAAACAAACCAGACTCACAAACCGAATTTAATTTCTTTGTATTTCTTTTACCCTTTGTAAAAAAATATGTGTCTTTGAATTTGCAACAAAACACACAACAGCCTTTGACTGAATTTTAAGAGATCAGAATGTCTTTACCGTTTATTGTGGCAGTTTGTTGGTTCGTTGGATTCCGAGGTGACAGCCACGGTCCACGCAGTCGGCCCTCTCAACCTTTAAGCTGTCAGGGTTGAGGCAGGATCGTCAGTTTGTCTAAGTCCTGGATGGCCAGTTGCCGTCTGCCGTGGATCCGGCGATCAGCCTGGAATCCCACTTCTGACACCAAGTTTGTTGTGGATTTTTTCACAACTTCGAATAAAAGATCTCAAAACAAAGGTTTTGTCTTTGTGAGTTTTATTGCAAAAAACAAAGGTATACTGTTCATGAAGGGGGAAGAATCATCTGTGAAAAACTCTGCAGATTCTCTTCTGCCGTTTTAGTTTTGCAGACAGTTTTTATGTTTGAAACAAGGCGTTGTACAATTACTTTCTGCTCACTGGTTCTTGTTCCTCTTGTACGATGTTTTATCTCTATTAGTTTGCTCAATAACAGTGGGACCTTGAGAAGGTTCTCACAGAGATGGCTGAGCAGGTGCAGATATGTTTTGTCTTGTGTGAGCAAAAGCATGACAGTCAGTACTTAAGAATTTTTCCATTACGGGAGTGAATGGGGCATCAAAACACAGCTTCTAAATAACACATTATCTGCCACAAAACTCGTTCATTTCATCAATATATTTTGTTATGATAGTCAGCACTAAAAATTTCCACTACAATATATACACACACATATATATATATATATATAGAGAGAGAGAGAGAGAGAGAGACAGAGAGAGAGAGAGAGAGAGAGAGAGATCTTCTGTCGATTGGCTTAATCAAATAATTGACTAGCCTGGAGAGAGGACTTATTTTATTTTATCTAAATAAGTTTTAGAGGTTTGAGGAGATAAAAATACCAACAATAAATAAAGCAGAAATTATGAAAATGTTTTTTTGTTTTTTTTAAATCACAATATTATGTTCATGTAATGGGTAGAGAAAATGTCCTATTATATTTAATTAACACAGTTACCCCCATCTATTTTTTTATTTTATTACATTTAAGTGTTCCATTTATTCCACTTCATGCCGCTAGATGGCGCTGTTTCACTGTATCACCATAGTGGGTTACCGTGGAGACGGTAGCTCGAGCGCTCAGAAATAAACGTCCAGCGCTTGAGAAAGATTAACTTTGTTCGTCTCCACTGCTTTCTAACCCACAGGTATGTTTAAACCTTTCCAATCCCTGTTAATATATATCAATATATCCAGTACGGTTGCCTATGTGATGTATGTTGTCATGTCTGGTGAAGAAAGGTTATTATGATGTGTTTATATGTATATGTATATATTTATGATCAGCTTAACTAGCGAGCTAGCAGAAGCTAGTTGAAGTTAGCCTGTAACCGTCAGTGAAGGTTTTGTTCTTTCGTCTTTCTGTACGGACTGTAAACAGTGTTGTGTTGATTAACATAGGTAACATCAGTATGTGTAATCTATAATGTTTTGGTCTCCCTGTACTTGGTATAATTTTGTTTATTGCCGGTGCTCTGTTCAGTATACATTTCGTTAGCCAGAGCCTGTCAATGTTCTATGGAGGCTATGCCGCCGTTAGTGGATGTGCGCGTGCCTGTTGACACACACGCAAACGGCAGACCGATGCGTTGTGTTGGTGATTGATTAACAGTCGCACAAACAGTTAAATCCTATATAGTATTCTATATAACTATATAATATTTTTTTTTGTATTGTAATGTATTTCATATAAGTAGTCCAATGTAGCCTCTGATCCGTTGTATGGTTCACTTTAAAGGAATAATCAGATAGCCATGTAGCCTATGTCTGCATAATTGAATGTGAAGTGTTTCAAGATATAATATGATCTATAGTGTAATTTGTGGATGTCTCGTCTCGTCTTCTCCCGCTTATCCGGGTCCGGGTCGCGGGGGCAGCAGCTTCAGCAGGGAAACCCAGACAGCCCTCTCCCCAGCCACTTCAGCCAGCTCCTCCGGAGGAACCCCCAGGCGTTCCCAGGCCAGACGAGAGATATAATCCCTCCATCGTGTCCTAGGTCGGCCCCGAGGTCTCCTTCCGGTGGGACATGCCCGAAACACCTCTCCAGGGAGGCGTCCGGGAGGCATCCTTACCAGATGCCCTAGCCATCTCAACTGGCTCCTCTCGACGTGGAGGAGCAGCGGCTCTACTCTGAGCTCCTCCCGTATGTCCGAGCTCCTTACCCTATCTCTAAGGCTGAGCCCGGCCACCCTGCGAAGGAAACTCATTTCGGCCGCTTGTATTCGCGATCTTATTCTTTCGGTCATTACCCAAAGTTCATGACCATAGGTGAGGATTGGGACGTAGATCGACCGGTAAATTGAGAGCTTCGCCTTTCGGCTTAGCTCTCTCTTCACCACGACAGACCGGTTAAGCATCCGCATCACTGCAGATGCCGCCCCGATCCGCCTGTCAATCTCCCGCTCCCTCCTACCCTCACTCGTGAACAAGACCCCGAGATACTTGAACTCCTCCACTTGAGGGAGGACCTCCTCCCCGACCCGGAGTAGGCAGTCCACCCTTTTCCGACTGAGGACCATGGCCTCAGACTTGGAGGTGCTGATCTTCATCCCAGCCGCTTCACACTCGGCTGCGAACTGCCCCAGCAAGAGTTGAAGTTCGCTGTTCGATGAAGCTAAGAGGACCACGTCATCTGCAAACAGCAGAGACGAGATTCTCCGCCCACCGAACCCGATACCCTCCCCCACCCGGCTACGCCTAGAAATTCTGTCCATAAAAACTATGAACAGAACCGGTGACAAAGGGCAGCCCTGGCGGAGTCCAACCCTCACTGGGAACAGGTCCGACTTACTGGATGTATATTTGATATATTATACATTATATTATACATTATCATACATTATATTATACCATTATCTATTTCACAATATTTTATTATTGAGTTGTGTATTTTATATGTTTTATGCCAATGCCTTACTTATTGGTTTGTTTATTGTATGTGTTGTTAATTGTCCAGTGTCCTAGTGTGTGCTAGGCCTTTTTTTGTGGCACTGTTACTGAATTACATTTGAAAAGAAACTACAACAAAGAAAAGAGACATTTGTCTCACAGAAATAAACGTCCAGCGCTTGAGAAAGATTAACTTTGTTCGTCTCCACTGCTTTCTAACCCACAGTGCTATTTAGCCTGTGGCCTTATACCTGCCCAGATTCCCCTAGGTCTGAGGCCGGTAATATTCACAATATTTTGTTCTGTCATATCCTGTCCTGTCATCTATTTGTTGGTTTTATTGTCTGTTCTTTTGTGAATAATCAACTTACCATAATCTTTGTCATAATTCTAGTCCTAGTTAAAACCAACAATACATTCAGATTTTTATGTTTCTCATTTAAAGAGTAACAATGCCCAGAGGCGCACCTTGTCAACAGGCAAGGCAGGCAACTGCTTGGAGCCCCGTGCCGCTAGGGGGCCCCCGATTGCCGGTGGGACAAACGAGAATTTCGTCCATAGGGATTGAATGATGGATTACGTGATTTTGCGTGCTCCTGTCCTGTTGTACATACAACATGTATGCTATCTGACTGTGTTCAAACGAGTTCAAAGAATCCACACATATAGCCTATATTTTTTTTAAAACGACAGACATGAGCGATATTCTTACCATGTTTTGCTTAATTTAGCAACAAAGCTAGAAGATAGTTGCTAACGTTCACTGGTCAAGACGTCTGAAGTGCACACACACAGTTCTAGTGATTATAAGAGATGTTGTCTCATCGTAGTGAAGTATGATACATACTTATGTAATCGATATGAATATGATTGTCACAAACATAGGCGCCGATTTATGTTTTCCTCCGTGGGTGCTCATGAGCGCACACCCTTTAAAAAAAACAAAACAGCCGTTTCGCATTTCAGAACCTTAGCAAATGGACAGCGACCGACACGAACACACACGCATAGACTCGATAGCCTACTAAAGCCGTAAAGTAGGCTAGGCTATTTTTCAGGACAGCCCACTCTTCAAAAATACAGATAGGATTGGAGATGAAAGGTTGAACTAAACGCGATCAGCTTCGTGGGAAATTAAGAATCAGTACCTGTCTGGCACAGGTGGGTGCTCAGTATTTTCCCTGGATGCTCGAGCACCGGAGCACCCACGGTTTCGGCCCCTATGGTCACAAACATCTTTTAATGAACACATTGATTCTCGGATGGCCAGCTACACCCGGTAGATAAATAGCAACAGGCGAATACGTATCAAGGGCCAACGTAGAAAGGGCCTACTTAACACGAGTGCATATCAAAATTCCGATTGGATGGAATGTTGATTGACATTGGCTTTGCTCAGTCAAAATCCAGCCCAGGTGGATAACTTCCCCGTTTCGAAAATGAACGTAGCGAATGGGTGACGTTGTATCATTCAGTAACCTAAATTGGAAAATTAGCTGCAGGAAAATGAAGAGGAGCTATCCATCTGGTAGTGAAAAGAAGAAGAAAAAAAAAGAAGAAGAAGCAAAAAGAAAGAAAGACAGTGGTAAGTGGAGCAGATAATGATTTACTTTAAATTTTGTACAAAGTTTATATTGGGTTGTTAAAGCAATTTACTGTATTTTATTATACAATTATTTTATTATTATTTTTATTTATTTATTCTTTACTTTTATTATTTTATATTTTCCAAAATAACAAGGTTGTTCATGTTTAGAACATTTGGAATTAAAAAAGGTTTTATTTCATACATTTTTCGTTGGTGTCAGATTATTTATAGCCTAACATAATGGTGATGAACACTGGTTGATAGGGCCCCCTAGGAATTTTTGCTTGGGGCCCCCACAGACTCTAGAATCGCCTCTGACAATGCCGTGTCCTTTTCTGTGTTTCAGGCTGTTCCCAGACATACAGAGACCTGAACAGATAACCGACTTTCAGATCTGCCAGACTAGAAGACACAGTAGCCAGTGAATTTCAACTTCAAAATTGTCTGTTAGTTGTTATTTTTGTCTGTTAATGTCCGTCCAATTATTGTTTTACAGTTGTCCCTCACTATAACGCGGTTCACCTTTCACCTCGCAGTTTCGCAGATTTTTTAGTGCGTCCTGATTGGCTAAGGGAGAGCCCGCGTGTCGTCTTCTGCGTCCTGATTGGCGAAGGGACTGTAGACCATTGTCAATCAATCCCCTCCATACGGTGTCTCTTGTACAGTACAGAATGCGTTCAGCTTGCCAAATTTACATATACAGTATCTTTGATCGCTGGCAGTGTGACTGAAGTGCGGTATGTTTGCAAGTTTTCTCCCCGACAAAACCCACAATGTCGACGAAACATTCTGCACCGACAAAGGCACCTGCGGTCGCACCCAAAAGGCAGAGAAAGATGCTAACCATCGCACAAAAAGTTGGACTTCTGGACATAAAAGTTACGCGGCTGTTGGGCGCCATTACGGAATAAATGAATCTTCAGTTTGTTACATAAAGAAGGAGGAAAGGGGTGTCACGTGATCGGCTGGACAAGATGGCAGCCTAGGCTCTCAGCTCCCGGCCCAGCATCGCCAAATTGTTGATTTTTTCGGAGCTACAGGTTTTCATACTGGCTTTTTGTGTTGTCTAAAGATAGATTACAACGATGTTGGCGCCGTTGCCGAGTCCATGCTGCAGAAGCAGCGTGACTACTGTTTCTGCTTTGGCTTGCACCGGGACCAGGGTAACTAATTTCATTCCACCTCATGTGCCAACATGTGTGTAATGACAATAAAACTCCTTGAATCCATCTAAGGGTTAGGAATCTCTTCATCATAGTTTGACAAACTAGGGGCCCCCAAACGGCATTTCGCTTAGGACCCCCACGAAGCTAGAAACGGCCCTGAGTGAATCAAGTGTCTGCAACAATATAAAGCGTCTGTCTGCCTAAGAACACAAAAAAAGTGCCTCCTATCTCCTAGTCACGGGTGACTGTCGTCCTCTACCGAAGGAGATGCTGTCAGTGTGGTAACATCTTCCGTGTCTTCCTCATCAGCGTTAACTGCGAGGTAGCCATGTTGATGTCCGCCGCCCCGCGCATCCCGCCCATACCTCTAAACCTCGTGAGAGTACCGTACGTTGTTCCTCTTGTCCTCTCGGACACACCCATTCCAGATAATCCTTCGATGATTAATTATATTTCTGTTTTAATTTGTAGCTAGTAATGAGGTGGCAAACGTCACAGTAACAGAGTAAAAGTATATTTTTTAACTTTTAAATGTCGTAGAGTAAAAGTACAGATCCTCAAAAAATCTACTTAAGTAGTGTAACGCAGTCCATCTACTTCGTTACTATACACCTCTGAGCCTACACTGCAATGTGACCAAACTGGATTTATCAAAAATAGGCAATTATTTTTTAATATCAGGCGTGTATTTAATATCCTTTACACATCATCCTCATCTCAGTGTCCGGAGATACTTTTATCTCTGGACGCTGGGAAAGCTTTTGATCGTGTGAAACGGAATTATTTGTTTTATGTTCTTAAGCAGTTTGGTTTTGAGAACACTTTTATCTCTTCTAATTCAGCTAATGAAAAATCATTTGCAGTTACAAGAAGTATTAAGGATGGATTCCTACTTGATGATAAATGGTATTGATCTTAATGATGTTAAATGCAACAATAAGCCTATACGGAAAATAACTCCTGGAGGAAAAGCTTTCTGGAACAACATCTTTGTATGTATTGCTTGGCAGAGGGCATGGCTGTTACCATTTAAATATTGTATTAACAATAAAATTAAAGAGTTGCACTTTAAGATTTTGCACAATATATATTTAACAAATGTATATCTTTCCAAATTCCTAGACATTGAAAACAATTGTACTTTTTGTAGGAATGAACCAGAATCATTGACACATTTATTTTACTATTGTATCTATTCACTTAGGTTTTGGACTCGACTGGAAGAATATATATTGTGCAAAACTAAATGTAATGTTAAATTTGAATGTAAAAATATCACATATTTTGTTCATGACAAGGACCAGTGTGTTGGTCTTAATGACCATTCATTCATTATGTGTTTCTTTGGTTATTTACAGTGCGTTGACGCCATCTACTGGCCACTTGCGGTAACGGCAGGTTTGGTGTATGGTTTCTATTTCCCGTTGTATAGAGAGCCGAAGTCCTGCCCCTTCCGATTGCCTCCATGGCACCTATCTTTCGAAAAAATATGAACGGCAGTCTATGGCGAAAGATAAATTATTTTCTGGTCCCGATCGACTTGTGCCTTGGATTATACATATATTGTTTTTCAGAATAAAAAATTATTTTACATGTCAAGAATGTCACAGTTTGTCGCAAGATAGTTAAGTAAAACGCTATGGAAAATACGTAATTAAACGAACTACGAGTGTGTAATATAAGGTGTTTTATATTAGACATTTTCTTAAAAGAATTGGGATGTGTAAGAAGGAAATTAATGTGTTGCATTTGGATTTGGAAATGATTGAAAAAGACAATATGAGCTAAAAGGTATTTTTATTTGTGTTTACAGTTTTACAGCTTGTTTTTGCACTGCCGTGTGTAAATAAAGGAGAGGAGAAAAAGACCACGGGGTTAAGCAGCATCTCTTTTCTTTGTTCAGCTCACCTGGCTATGCGCGCTGGATAGCTAAATACGCATACGTTTAGTGAGGCCAGTACAACCAGTTTGAATTTACTGCCAACCTGTTGATTTTGTTTGGAAAACTTCATATGCACAAAAGTAGAGTAACCAAAGTAACACCCTGATTCATACAATTTACTTGTGAATTTAAAGAATACATCAAAGCTTTAAGGTGTACAAACTCTATAAAAAGTGAAAAAACTGTTAAATTACATATGTGGTTTAAAGAGGAATGATGTTGTAGCAGGCAAGTGATTGCTGCTGCACTGTGTAGAGAGAGAGAGAGGGGGTGTGGTGTAGCAGAGAGGTGAGTTAATTGTAGACACCTGTGAGCTGTGAGAGGACAATGGAAATCAGCAGGGAGTGTGACAGAGAGTGGAAGGAGGGTGACAAAGAGTAGAAGGAGTGCAAAAATATCCAAAAAAGCATTTGTTTCAAAGAAGATACATATCTGCCAAGGAAAAACAGAAGTTCATAGGAAACCAGAGTGGGTGCAGTAATTGATTGACCTTGGAAATCTGGAAACTTACGTGGAGCTCGAAAATCCAAAGGCAATAACAAAGAAGTCTTCTACATGCGGGGCACTGAACTCTTCTGCCAAGACTACCCAGGATAAGGATTATTAACCTCCTGTCCCTGACAATATCCCTCTCCAAAACCGCAAGTCTTCCATTATCCTCTTTCTCTTCATCCTACACTTTTCTTTATCAAAACCCCTTACCTTCTTTTGATATATAATATTACATATCCCTATTGAACTTTGGGTTGGTTAATTTTGTTTGGACTTGGGAATATTTTATTTGGTTTTGCAAGAACTTTGGAAAAGGGACATTTGATTGAAGGACTGGTTGCATTTTGGAATTTTTGAAGAACTCTTAATTTTGATTTTGCTTGAACAATTGGGGGGGGAGGACTATGGTCTCGGGATATTGAAATTGAAATTGTTTTGTTTATACTGTTGGGCATTTAGTTTTTCTTATTGACTAATCATATGAAGAAATTTTGAGAAGAGTTTTTTTTGTTGTTGTTTTTGTTGTTACCCTGACACTTAGTTAACGAAAATACAAAAAGTGATCCCTAACTGATTTTGGCCTTCATTCATTTTTGTAGCGAGATTGTTATTTCCTTTAGGCCTTAAAGCTATTTTTCTCTGCCCTGAGATTTTAAATGACAGACTTGGTTGTCTGTCTGGCGCCCAATTAAATTTATATCCGTACATATTTTTGGCCTTTAGTTACGCTACAGAAATGGCGCCCAATGTGGGGCTCGAAAGTTGTTAATGGTTACTGTGTTGTTGATGAATGAAGGTATTACTTTGTGCATATGATATATTTGTTGTTGCCCATTATGGTAATGTTCTGCTTCAGCTTATAAGTACATCGTATTATACTTAAACTGTTTTGGGGTTTGATGGAGTGTTTTTCAATGAAATGTGTTCTTGCTGCTACAGTCTGAGCTACATATTGAATGAATAATGGCTGATTCTACTCACATAGAGATACCTGATGCACCTGATGTAAGCACTCCAACACAAATTCACACTCCCATAACTTTACCATCCTCAGCCCAAACCTACTTCCACACTCCAGCACAGGCACGATTACCTATTAGGAAGCCTGTTCAGAACGTTCAGTTTTCACCTTTTCCTCAGACTGAGCAACTCAATGCTTCAACTCAAACATTGATTTGGGAGCATGAAATCCTGTTTCCTCAAAATGCACCATATTGGACTTCTCCACCACAGGCTAACAGAGGAACCATCATCTCATCTTCAACCTCCAGTTCAGTGTCTCAGTGCGAATTACCAGGAGAACTGGCAACTCCAGCAAAAGGATTAAGTCAAATTGCAACAAAAACCTACGACACCTGGGAAAAAATGATGAAAAAAATGGAAAATCACGATAAAGAAATGAAAGTGCTGATCAAACATGTTCATGAAAATCAAGCTTCTTCTAAAGACCAAATTCAAGCTCTACGGGACCAAAATGAATTCTACTATACTTACCTCAAATCAGCCATATCATCCACTTCTGAACAAATGAATACACAACTTGATCAAATGATTAAAGGAATTAAAACTGTGACTACCGAAGTAGTAAAACTTTCAGAAACCTCTATGTTATCTGAGATTCAGTTCCGGACTGAACAACTTCAAGTTGAGCTGCAAAAAGAAGTGAGTGCCTTGCATAAAAATGTCCAAGACAGTAATAGTAACTTAGCACAAGGGGTTGATAACTGTGTTACACAAATAAACAACCTTGTTAAAAAGGTGGAAAGGTTGGAAAGTAATTTGAAAGAACAAGAAAGCGATGAGAAAAGACTAACTGATTCAGAAAAAAAACTAGAGTCTGAACCTTGTGTACTGCCTTTAAGTTCTGCGAAACAGCAAAGTGAATTATCAACTGTTGTTGCTACTTCCTCCATTTCCTCCGCTATTGTAAGGGGTGACCATATCAAATTAATGTTTCCAACCTTTGGAAAGCCTCATGATGATTCGGATCCACTTAACTATCTGTCTAAATGTAGAGATTTTCTAGCCATACAACCTTTATCTGACCCTGACCTATTGGCAACCTTCAGAACCGTACTTTACGGTACAGCCCGTGACTGGTGGGAGATAGCTAAGTCTAGGGTTAACACATGGAATGAGTTTGAGTCGGCTTTTCTGTCTGCATTTCTTGCTGATGATTATGAGGATGAGTTGGCAGAGCGAGTGAGAAACAGAAAACAGGGGGAGGAAGAAAACATTAGAGACTTTGCTTACTCCTATCGAGCACTATGTAGCCGGTGGAACCCCTCTCTCCCTGAGTCTTCAGTGGTAAAGATGATTTTAAAAAACATTAAACCACACCTAGCCAGTCAGCTCCGAGGTAGAGTACATGATGTTGACAGTCTTGTGCGCCTTGGGCATCAGCTTGAAAAAGATTTCGAACAACAGCAGGAATATGAACAAAGAACCCATGTCCGAAATGTATCCAGAATTCCAAAAACTGTCCCGAATAAGCCAGCACACAACCCTGTGTTGTGTTGGAGATGTAATGGTCAACACCCACCTGGTCAATGTCCACATTTCA
The DNA here is from genome assembly GCF_963514085.1 of Chelon labrosus. Lineage (NCBI taxonomy): Eukaryota > Metazoa > Chordata > Actinopteri > Mugiliformes > Mugilidae > Chelon > Chelon labrosus. The sequence goes on along the minus strand of NC_140343.1, from coordinate 30,847,725 downwards.
GGTTGACAGCCCCTAACCCGTCAAAAAATGTATCAAGTGGCCAACAGAGCAAAAACTACAATCGTCCAACTAACACCCCTAGCAACAGTTCTGTATCCACCATGACATGTAAGGAACCCAAACGGAATCGTGCTCAAGCATCAAGAGACAAAAACATTGCTCCTGCCAATAGCCAAGACAAATGTTTTGGCCAACTTGTTAAACCTGAACAACTGGTGGTACCCATCACAATCGGAAAATGGCAGGGAAAAGCTATTGTGGATACTGGAGCGAGCTATACACTTATTCATGAATACCTCTGGACAGATCTTGCAGATTCCACAGCCACTCTGAAAACCTGGCTAAAAGGCCCATTATACATGGCTAATGGGGAGGAAGCCACACCACTTGGATGGAGCGAAATGCAGATCGAGGTTCAAGGTCACACTGTTAGCCTACCAATAGCAGTGTTGACCCCCAAAGCACTTGCTTATGGGGTTGTTCTGAGACTTGACTATCTGTTCCTCAGTGGAATGCAAATTAACGTAATAGATATGGCATACAGTTTCAAGTCTGCTCCCTCCATTGTCTATCCTTTCCAACCTGGTGGGGCCCGCATACCAGAAATGATCCACCTTAGACAAAAACAAAAGCAAGAAGTACAGGATAAAAAACAAAAGTGTATGAAAACAGTAGCTTTGATCAGTTCCCTTCCTCCTCCTGAACTCTCTCTGGAACCTTCTCGCTTGGATGTGGCTGACTACATCCAACTTGCTGTTACCAGAGCAGATTTGATCAACTCAGACAAAAAACAATTACAACATTTACTTGAATCCAACCCAGAAGTCTGTACCCACAAACCAGGAAGAACTGAGGTTTTGAAGCATGAGATATACACTACTAGTAACCTACCAATTAAACAGAAGCCTTATCGTATGTCTCCAGTCAAACAAGCTATAGTAAAAGAACAGCTGCAGGAGATGTTGACAGCTGGTGTAGTAGAGCCTTCCCATTCTGGATGGGCTTCTCCAGTTGTTTTACCACCAAAGAAAGATGGTGGTCATAGATTTTGTGTGGACTTTAGGAAAGTCAATGCTATAACAGAGACTGACGCATATCCTCTGCCAAACATTAGTGAAATTCTTGAGTCCCTATCTGGTGCTGTGATTTTTTGCACAATAGATTTAAACAGTGGGTATTGGCAAGTACCCATGGATCAGAGTGGCAAAGATAAGACAGCTTTCATCACACCTTTTGGTTTGTATCACTTTAATGTGATGCCATTTGGCCTAAAGAATGCTCCCGCTACCTTTCAGAGGTTAATGGAGACTGTCTTGGGAGAATTGAGAGGAAGCATTTGTCTTGTCTACTTAGACGACATTATTATCTATTCTTCCTCAGTGCCTCAGCATCTTGAGGACCTTCAGAGAGTGTTTGAAAAACTTAATACAGCCAAACTGACTATCAATCTAAAAAAATCAAGATTCTGTTTACAGGAACTTAAGTTCCTGGGTCACACTGTCAGTGGTCAGGGAATTTCAGCGGACCCAGAAAAAATCAAAGCGGTCCAGAACTACCCTGTGCCTAGAAATCTCAAAGAAGTCCAGAGATTTCTTGGGCTCACTGGTTGGTACCACAGATTTGTACCTGACTTTTCAAAGACAGCTGAACCAATCAATGCTCTCAAGAAGAAAGGAAAGAAATTCCTTTGGACTCAGCAATGTCAAAATGCTTTTGACCAGTTGAAGGCTAGTCTACTGGCCCCTCCTATTTTAGGTCACCCTGACCTTGAACTGCCCTTTGTTGTCTATACAGATGCGAGTGAGACCGGACTTGGAGCAGTTCTAACTCAGAAAAAAGATGGAAATAAAGAGGAAGTACTCGCATATGCCAGTAGAACATTAAATGAAGCGGAACGGAATTATTCAGCCACCGAAAAAGAATGCCTTGCAGTAGTTTGGGCTTTAGAAAAATGGCAACATTACCTTGAACCCAAAATATTTACTGTTGTAACTGATCATTCAGCTCTACAGTGGGTCTTGAGTTCCACTAAAACTACCAGCCGTCTTATTAGATGGGCTCTGCGATTGCAGAAATTTGACTTTGTGGTGGAATACCGAAAAGGTAAATTAAATGTTGTACCTGATGCCCTCTCAAGGATGCCTGATGGTGGTGTCTGTAACCTGTTATCAAGTAAAAAAAATGTGGATACCCTTCCGATGACACTTGCCATGATCTGGGAAGAACAGCACAAAGACCCTGAAATTGAGAAAATCTTCCAAGAGCTTGCAGAAAATGTGGACCTTACATCAAACTATATTATTTTGGAGGACAAAGTGTATCTCAAGAAAAAACTGACAGACAATAAATATCACTATCGCATTTATATTCCAAAAACCTTAATTCCCATCATGCTCAATGCTTACCATGATAGCCCTCTTAGTGGCCACTTGGGAATCTTCAAAACTTACAAAAGACTGCAAGAAACTGCTTTTTGGCCTGGAATGTGGAGAGATGTTAAACACTTTGTAAGATGTTGTATACAGTGCCAACGTCTAAAAGCAGACAATCAAAAACCTGCTGGAAAACTCCAACAAACTGTAGTAACAAGACCAAACTCCATGATAGGTGTTGACATAATGGGTCCACTACCTCGCAGCCCTGAAAGGAACGAGTATCTCTTGGTCTTTGTGGATTATTTCACTCGATGGATCGAGCTCTTCCCTCTCCGAGCTGCCAGAGCTCAGAACATAGCACAAATCCTGCGAAAGGAAATCTTTACAAGATGGGGTGTTCCAGATTTTATCCTGTCTGATAGAGGATCCCAGTTTGTTTCTTCTGTTTTCAAGGAGATCTGTGAACAATGGACCGTCATCCCAAAGCTGACCACCGCTTATCATCCGCAGACTAACATGTCAGAACGAGTGAACCGCACCCTGAAAAGCATGATTGCTTCCTATGTGCAAGACAATCATAAGAACTGGGACAAATATATCCCAGAATTCCGGTTTGCTGTGAACTCTGCAGTTCAAGAGACAACAGGTGTTTCACCTGCAGAGCTACAACTTGGGAGGAAACTAAAAAGCCCAATGGATAAACTATTACAAAAAGGTGTCCCAACTCCTGATTCCTCTACTTATGACCTTATCCATCAGTTACAACAGCTCTATGACAGTGCAAAAGAAAGTGGAGACAAAGCCCGCAAACGACAGTTAAGAAACTATAACAAAACAAGGAGAGATGCTACTTTTAAACCTAAAGATCGAGTATGGATCAGACACTTTCCATAGTCCAGTGCTAAAGATAAATTCATGGCAAAGTTGGCACCAAAATGGAAAGGACCATATAGAGTGGTGGCCAAGCTTGGACCTGTAAATTACCAAGTAGTGATGGAAGAGACTGGTGACGACATCCGTACAATAAATATCTGTAACCTTAAACCATTTTATCCCACTGCTGACGAACTAGAACGTCATGAGAGGAAAAAGATTATCGATATCTTTCAAGACTCCTCCTCTGACGAGGAGTTTCTTGGATTCCCAGAAGAGTGAAATGTGAACACGAAGTCAACCAATACCTCTAACAAGACAACCAGCAAACAAATAATAATAATAAAAAAAAATAATAATAATAAAAAAAACAACAACAAAGTTGTGTTGTTTTTTTTTCGTAAGGGGGGGAAGAGTGTAGCAGGCAAGTGATTGCTGCTGCACTGTGTAGAGAGAGAGAGAGGGGGTGTGGTGTAGCAGAGAGGTGAGTTAATTGTAGACACCTGTGAGCTGTGAGAGGACAATGGAAATCAGCAGGGAGTGTGACAGAGAGTGGAAGGAGTGCAAAAATATCCAAAAAAGCATTTGTTTCAAAGAAGATACATATCTGCCAAGGAAAAACAGAAGTTCATAGGAAACCAGAGTGGGTGCAGTAATTGATTGACCTTGGAAATCTGGAAACTTACGTGGAGCTCGAAAATCCAAAGGCAATAACAAAGAAGTCTTCTACATGCGGGGCACTGAACTCTTCTGCCAAGACTACCCAGGATAAGGATTATTAACCTCCTGTCCCTGACAATATCCCTCTCCAAAACCGCAAGTCTTCCATTATCCTCTTTCTCTTCATCCTACACTTTTCTTTATCAAAACCCCTTACCTTCTTTTGATATATAATATTACATATCCCTATTGAACTTTGGGTTGGTTAATTTTGTTTGGACTTGGGAATATTTTATTTGGTTTTGCAAGAACTTTGGAAAAGGGACATTTGATTGAAGGACTGGTTGCATTTTGGAATTTTTGAAGAACTCTTAATTTTGATTTTGCTTGAACAATTGGGGGGGGGGAGGACTATGGTCTCGGGATATTGAAATTGAAATTGTTTTGTTTATACTGTTGGGCATTTAGTTTTTCTTATTGACTAATCATATGAAGAAATTTTGAGAAGAGTTTTTTTTGTTGTTGTTTTTGTTGTTACCCTGACACTTAGTTAACGAAAATACAAAAAGTGATCCCTAACTGATTTTGGCCTTCATTCATTTTTGTAGCGAGATTGTTATTTCCTTTAGGCCTTAAAGCTATTTTTCTCTGCCCTGAGATTTTAAATGACAGACTTGGTTGTCTGTCTGGCGCCCAATTAAATTTATATCCGTACATATTTTTGGCCTTTAGTTACGCTACAATGTATATCTTTTTATTTATATTTTATTATTCTTATTGTGGTTGATTTCCAAATGTCCTTGTCACAAAAACTGGGTTCAAATATTCCATGGGAAAAAAACAAAAAAACAAAACATCATGGAGATGGCTTTGGTTGCAAACGATAAGCTTGCCTTTATTTACAAAAAAAAAATAAAAAAAGTGAAAAACAACTGAAACCTGTTTCAGCAAACATCCTATGAAACCTCCACACTTTGTGCACCATCTTCCAACTCTCTTTTACAGCCTTGGTGGCCAGAGGTTTTATACCTTCAGCCCCTCCCTCTGGACCGACCATTAGCTACCATAATCAATTTACTTCTCCTGAACTCAGTATGACAACATAAACATAATATTCTGACATATTGTGCTACTCTGTAGTCACACGTTTTACATAAACCAACATAACTTATCATACTACAAACAAAATCACCCCTGACCTACTTTCAGTTGATAAGTTCCACACCCAACACACCTGAGAGCAATCTCTGAACATATTTGATTAGGCCTCAGCCAAAGCTCTGGTTGATCCCTGGTACAGAGAAAAGAAATCAGCACTGGTGAGAACAGGTGAAAACACAATATGACAAAAATGAAAATAAATTGCATACTCTAAACTAAATGTGTAATGTGTGTTATTTAACTGACCTGGTATGGTGGTGCGTGCACTCACCACCATACCTAAATAAATTATTGAATGTGAATGTGAATTCCATTGTTCAACACCATGTGCTGTCCCTGGCCTGTGACGACGCCTTTGTCACAGTCCTCCTACCTCAGTTATTTAATAAAGTGTATGTGACTAAATGTCTGTTTGTTAAATGTGTTTTATTGCACTGAAATGAAAATAAGAAATAATAAAAGTGGGAAATAATAAATAAAAAGCAAAATGACACACAAACTATTATAAGTACTGTGCAAGTGTCAAACAAATGAAAGATTGTCCTTTCACATTATGCTCTCTCCCTAGGTATTTTCATCAAATGATCTTGCGCCTACTCCAGATTTGCATTTTGCTGGCTGACTTTGGATGAGCTGAGCCGATTTCTTCTCTCTGATATTGGCCGCGTTTCCCAAATGCGATCGTTCTTAAGGACTTAAGAAGGGTTCGGCTAAGAAGGAGCGCTAAGATACGGGTGTTTCCCAGAAACGTTCTTAACTGCCTTCTTAGGAGAACCTTAAGATCAAGCCTGTCATAGGCGGACTACGTCAGACGTAGTAGGTAGTCACATGGGACGTGAGGAGGAACTAGACGGGAAGCGGGACTTATAACATTGAGGATTGTACGGAGTTGTTGTCTGCACGGAGAGTGAATAAAAGGTTGACTTTGACCATCGTAAACCTGGTTGTTCTTAAAAGCACATGGTGTCAGAAGCGGCGAAATGGCAAAGTTCCAGCCTCCTGAAAGTTTTTGCTTTGAAAGACCCGTCGAGTGGACGGAATGGAAAAAACGATTTGCACGGTACAGGACGGCTACAAAGCTGGACAAAGAGGACGGCCCAGTTCAGGTTAGCACGTTAGTGTATGCGCTCGGAAGAGAAGCAGAGAGCATTCTCGGCTCTTTCACCTACAGCGCAGGGGAAGATGAGTCGGACTATGATACTGTTTTAGCGAAATTTGAGGCATACTTCATACCGAGACGGAACGTTATTCATGAACGGGCATGCTTCAATCAGAGAATGCAGCGGCCGGGAGAGCGTGCAGAGACATTTATTCGCGCAATCAACCGTGAGGAGAACATCAGAGACAGGATCGTGGTTGGCATTATGGACAAAGATCTGTCTCAGAGGCTGCAGATGGTCCCCAATCTCACTCTGGAGATGGCTGTACGGGAGGTACGACAGTCAGAAGAGATAAAAGCCCAAGTCAGTCAGCAAGGAGGTGAACAGGCTGCCTCAATACAGGAGGTGGCGCATCAACGAGACGGTAGCGGTGCCAGACCAAAATGGCAGCGCCCACAGAGAGAGCAACGTGACAGCTACAGCGAGCGCAGAAGGTGCCGACGGTGCGGGAAAACGCAGCACAGACGGGAGGAGGATTGCCCCGCAAGAAGATCTACCTGTAACAAACGTGGAAAGGGAGGACACTGGGAAAGAGTGTGTCAAAGCAGACAAGTGAGTGAAGTGATTGAGGATGGGGGACAAGAAGAGGATTTTTATTATATGGGTTCAGTTAACAGTACGACTAGCAACACTGATGATGATGAATGGATAGTCGCATTAAACATTGAGGGTTCAACAGTTGAGTTTAAAATTGACACAGGGGCTGATTGTAGTGTCATGAGTGAAACAATGTACAAAGCACTACAAAAGAGAAGAGTCCTACAGAGGCCAAAGAAGGTACTGAGTGGTCCAGGTGGAGGACTGAACTGTTTAGGACAGTTTATCACTCAGACCAGCTACAAGGGTAGAACTTACACTTTCAGACTCTGTCATTAGAGGGCAGAACGTGAATAACCTACTTAGTAGGCCAGCAGCTTTAGCTATGGGGCTAGCGAAGCGAGTGCATGAGGTTCACAGCAGTGAACAGGAGTTTGGCCTACTAAAAACACAGCCTGTGAAGATAGTGCTACAGGAAAACGCACAGCCATATGCAGTCTGCACTGCGCGCAGAGTGCCCATTCCCCTCCTGGGGGCAGTAAAAGAGGAGTTGGCCCGGATGGAGGCCAACGACATCATCGAAGCTGTGACTGACCCAACAGAGTGGTGTGCCCCGATGGTGCCCATCCCAAAAAAGTCTGGACAAGCACGCATCTGTGTCGACCTGAAGAAGCTTAATAAAGCTGTGAAAAGGGAACGGTTCATCTTACCGACGTCGGAAGAAATGACATCTCAGCTCAACGGCTCTACAGTCTTCTCATCGCTGGACGCCGCTTCAGGGTTCTGGCAGATCCCCCTGGACAAAGACAGCCAGAGGTTGACCACATTCATTACACCATATGGACGATACTGCTTTAAACGTCTCCCGTTTGGGATTAGCAGTGCTCCAGAGATCTTTCAAAGAAAGATGGTAGAGACCCTGGAGGGTCTGCAGGGTGTGGCCGTCTACATGGACGACATAATTGTCCACGGCAGAAACATGACAGAACACGACGTGCGGCTGCAGAAGGTCATGGAGCGGCTGGAGGCTGCAGGCCTGAAGCTGAACGCAGAGAAATGTGTGCTGAGACAAGGGGAGCTGCACTTCCTTGGTCAGGTCATCAACAGAGACGGCATGCGGCCCGACCCGGACAAGGTGTCCGCTATCAACAAACTTGATCCACCACTGAACATCCAAGAGCTACGGAGGGCACTAGGCATGATAACTTACCTAGGTAAATATATCCCAGACCTATCCACAGTGGCCCAGCCCCTATATGAACTGCTTAAATCACAGTCATTGTGGATGTGGGGCCCAGCACAGCAGACAGCCTTCGAGAGGATCAAAGAACTCCTCACAACTTCACCTACTTTGGTGTACTATGATGTAAACAAGAGGACAGCAGTCTCAGCGGACACCAGCAGCTACGGGATGGGGGGGTCCTGTTACAGCTCCACGGCGATGACTGGAGACCGGTGGCATACCGTTCAAGACGACTGACTGAGACTGAAATGAGGTACGCTCAAATAGAAAAGGAGTGCCTAGCGAGCGTGTGGACATGTGAGAGGTTTCAAATGTATCTCTATGGCTTGCCATCTTTCAAACTAATCACCGATCACAAACCTCTCATCCCTCTGATGAACTTCAAGGACCTTGACAATGTGCCTCTCCGCTGTCAGAGACTTCTGATGCGGTTGATGAGGTTCAACCCAGAGGCTGAGTACGCTCCAGGGAAAACCCTGGTAGTGGCAGACCTGCTGTCCAGGAGCCCGCAGAGGAACACAGAGCACGGTCTAGCCAGTCACACGGACGTGGAGTGCTACGTTGCAGCGGTGCTGAGCAGCGTTCCAGTATCACCCAAGAAAATGGACTGCATTCGGACAGAGACAGCGGCAGATGAGCAACTGCAAGACGTGATCAGGTACATACAGGGGGGGGTGTGTACACATAGTGAACACATAGTGCAAACACACACCAGCGTTAGTACTTCCCTGTTAGGGGTGAACTGTCTGTTAGTGATGGGCTAGTAACCAGGGGGTGCAGGATAGTGATACCTGGAACAATGAGGTCAGAGATGCTAGATTGTATACATGAGAGCCATCTAGGAGTTAACAAATGCAGAGACAGAGCCAACGCTTCAGTATGGTGGCCTGGCATGGCGTCTCAGATCACAGCTAAGGTAGAGAACTGTATGTACTGTCGTGAGCAGAGAAGGGCACAAAACAGAGAACCTCTCCTGTCAACACCTCTTCCAGATAGGCCGTGGAAGAAAATCGGCATAGATCTATGTGAACATGAGAGAGAGAACTATCTGGTTATAGCAGACTACTACTCTAGATACCTAGAAATACTCCACATGCCAACCACAACAACAACTACACAGATAGTTTTGAAACTGAAGGCCACATTTGCTAGGCACGGGATAGCTGAAGAGGTAGTCAGTGACAATGGGCCACAGTTCAGTAGTGACGGCTTCAGAGACTTCGCTCGTCAGATGGACTTTGTACACACAACCTCTAACCCCCATAACCCACAAGGGAATGGCCATGCAGAACGTGCAGTCCAAACGGCCAAGAGGATTCTGAAACAACCTGATCCCCTGCTTGCTCTCATGGTTTACAGGTCCTCTCCACACAGCAGCACAGGTGTCAGCCCTTCTGAGCTCCTGATGGGTAGGAAGATCAGGACGACGCTGCCCACCCTGGAAAAGAACTTACATCCTAAGTGGCCGAACAGAGAGCACGTCAGAGCTCGAGATGCTGTGGAGAAAAGCAAACAGGCGTTCTATTTCAACAAGCGCCATGGTGTGAGACAGCTCCCACCACTGCAGCGAGGAGACCATGTTCTCACCAGGCTAGACACCCAAAAGACCTGGACCACACCTGCTGTGGTGGCAGGTGAGAGCACCACACAGAGATCTTACATCATTGAGACAGAGCACGGAGCTCTGTACAGGCGTAACCGTCGCCACCTTCAAGCTGTGCCTGTTGAGGGGGCCACGGCGACAGCCAACACAAACCCTGAAAAGGGCTCACCAGACACTCAGGCAAGCTCAACAACAAGACCCCCGGGTTCTACAGTGAATACTGATGGACTGCCCCAAACCAGGTCCGGTAGACCTGTCAAACCTGTCTGTAGACTTGACCTGTGAGAATGAGAAAACTGTTGTTTGAACTGTTCATTGACTTAAAAAAAAAAAAAAAAAAAGGAAAAGGAAAACAAAAGAAATGACAATGTTATACATAGTGTTTAATGGTAAATGACAATGTTATACATAGTGTTTAATGGTAAATGTCAATGTTATACATTTGTTATACTTCATTGGTAAGCACTATAATGCACTTAAGTTTTGGTGCACGTTCACACTTTTGCCACTAGTGGGCACTGCTGTTATTTGGCTTGCAGCAGATGTTGTTATTTGCACTAAGTAATAAGCGTTATAGTTTATGGATTGTTGCAGCATCCGAAAGGGGGAGATGTCATAGGCGGACTACGTCAGACGTAGTAGGTAGTCACGTGGGACGTGAGGAGGAACTAGACGGGAAGCGGGACTTATAACATTGAGGATTGTACGGAGTTGTTGTCTGCACGGAGAGTGAATAAAAGGTTGACTTTGACCATCGTAAACCTGGTTGTTCTTAAAAGCACACTTTACAAAGCCTAAGAAGCTTCTTAAGAAGCTCTTAACGGGAGCTGTCAACCGCGGTGGTGCTGAAACTGAATCAATCGATGCCAGGCTAATCGATCACCCACTCCTTTATCAGCGCTGAGCGCAGCGCGCAGTCACACACAGCATTGTTTATAAGCGTCTCTCCTGCTCAAACAAAGTGTTTGCACGTGGATATAGCATTAAGTTAATTTTTGTTTTAAGTGTGTGTATGCCATCAGGTGTACCCAAGTAGTAATCAAGCCCATTAGCGCATATATACCCCCATGAATATTGGCACACACATGTGAGAATGGATGAAACTGGCAGCAAAAAGAGCAAGCGGGCACCGTCGTTTACCGCGGAGGAGATGGGCGTCCTAGTGGACGAGGTGTGGCAGCACCGTGAGGTTTTATTTGGAGGAACAAAAGGGAAAAAAAACATCACGGTGAAGAACCGTGTATGGCAGGCTATAGCGGAGAAGATGTCCCCCTCCAGCCCATGTGGCCTGCGTGACTGGGGTGCTGTCAGAAAGAAGTGGCAGGAGTTTCAGAGCCTGACCAAAAAGAAGAGTGCCAAGGTGAGAAGGGAAGCCATGGGCACGGGTGGTGGAGCACCGGGTGGGACGACCCTCACTCCCGATGAAGAGAAAGTCCTCTCCATCATAGGGAAGACGGCCTCTGAAGGCAACACAGGGGGCATCGACGTTGAGGGGGACGAGGGCCTCTCAGAAAGTGAGGAAGAGGAGCCATCCGGGAGCGGAGTAGGGGCGTGCACGCCCACAGGAGAGGACGACCCCACACAGCCGTGCCCTGTCCCCGCACAACCGTGCCCTGTCCCTGCACAACCGTGCCCTGTCCCCGTGCGCCAACCAGCACGGCCCAGTGTCCGCATGCGGGGAGGCTTAACCAGGCGGCCTGCAATAACCACCTGCACCTGCAGCGAGACGCTGGTGCGCCTGGAGAGGGAGAAGCTGGTGGTGCTGCGGGGGATAGAGGACCAGCTCCTGAGACAAACTGCTCTCCAGGAAGAGATGGTCCGGATGAAGCAGGAGAGGTTGGAGCTGCACCGGAGACAGCTGGCGCTGTCCGAGGCACAGTCCAACCGTCCCTCCATCTCCGTTCCAATCATCCTTCCCCAGGATTCAGGTACGGGACAGTTCTATTTTGTTTTATTAGCATTACGCAATGTATCCCATTCAATTTCATTAATCAATCCCCCTTCATTGCAGGTGATGCAGACGCCCAAACGGCCCAGTGAAGCCGGAGACGCCACCCCTCCTCCCTCATTATGCTTTCAATAAACTTTGGTTTCCTTTTCAACCATGTATTGTGTGTATCATTTTGCATTGAAATGAGTATTAAACCTAGCAACAAAAAGTCCGAGGCAATTTGTAATTTCAAGTAATTTATCTAAGCGTAGGTTCATGACGTGTGCGTAATGTGCGCCCTGACGCACGTGCTTCTCACTACTACTCATTACAGCACAGCATGTTTTGCCGGTAATTTCCCACTTGTTTCCTGAGGGGTATTTCACAAAAGCAGAATTAAGACATCCAAAATAAGTGATAAAGCAAGGCTTGACATAGCACTGTCTGGTCATCCATGCTCAACTCGTTTCACTAACGCACTAACAATCAAGGACGAATAGGAGCGACTATGTGAAGCCAGGTGTAAGTAATTCAGGGTACGTGCGAATTCTCGTTTCTCCCCCAAAGAACTCACGGTTGGAATAACAAAGACGCGGAAAATAGCGTCACACACAAAGTGAACAACCGCTTTTCATATAGACCAACAACGAAGTGAGGTTTTACTTTTTGGAATCATGACTATTTCTGTAACAGTTGGTGTGGCAGACCAACTGACTGCAAATTTACGTATGTACCCACGTATGAGTGCTTCCTTGTTTCGGCACGCAAAATCATTAAGAAAGCGCTTGCCACTGCAAAGATGCACAAAGTATGACTAATATATATATATAGAACCAGTTCTGGTTCTGGATATATATATCCAGAACCAGAACTGGTTCTGTTTATTTATTTCAGCCTTCAGGCCTGACAGTTGATATGGGTGGTGTGGTGGTTGTGGGTTGTGGGTTTATTGTTTTGCTGATCAGTGCTTGGTGACTGGTGGTGAAGGGGTAGGGGCTGGGGTTGTTGGACCTCAGAAGAGGTTGACGAGTTCCTGTCTGGTCTGGGCACCGGCCTGATGGAGCACTGCTCGCACATCCTGGGGGGCGGGGTTCGGGGCTTCGTCCTCTGAATGGTCCTCTTCGTCATCCACAGGAGGCGGCTCATCTGCGCCAACGCGCACTGCGATGTTGTGCAGCATGGCGGTGACAACAATCACGCGGCGACACTTGCGTGGTGACAAGCGCAGCCCCCCCGACGAACGATGAATGCACCTGTAGCGGGACTTCCACCTGCCAAACACCCGTTCAACCGTCGTCCTGGTGCGTGTGTGGGCCTCATTAAACCTCTCCTCCTGAGGTGTTGCTGGATTGGTCACCGGCGTCACGAGGTAACTCCGGAGAGGGTAGCCACTGTCCCCAAGGAGGAAACTCCGACCAAACTCTCCTCTGCCAGCCTTCTGCCCCACAGCGGAGTTGGCCCACATGAAGCTGTCATGTGTGCCCCCTGGCCACCTGGCGACGATGTCTATGATGAGGCCGTTGTGGTCCACCACAACCTGGGTGTTGATGGCCGCGTAATGCTTCCTGCTGATCCAGCACGGATCCACCAAGGAAGGGTTGAGGATGGGAATAAGGGTGCCGTCCACCACACCGATCACCCGGGGGATCCCAGCCACTGCGTGGAACCCCTGATGGACCTGGCGGACCTCGTCCAGTGTGGTGGGCATCTTAATGTGGGTACGGGCATGGCGCAGGAGAATCGGTGTCACAGCTGCCACACTCCGGGACACAGATGCTTTGCTGAGGCCTGTGCCATCCCCTACCACCTTCAGGAAGCTCCCCACTGCATAAAACCGCAGAGCAGCCAGGAGCTGCACCTCCGGGCTGAGGGCAAAATTGCGGCGGGTTGCTCTCTGGATATGTGGAGACACCAGAGTGATCAGCCGTCGGATCGTCGCACGGGGCAGCCGGTACTTTTCCTGGACAGCCCGGTCTGACAGTACGTCGAGTGGGGAGAAGTGCTGACGCACATAAACATTTATATAAACCGTCTGGCTCCGCGCTCGGCGACGCTGTTGATTAGCAGCGAGAATGTGCTGTATTGCAGCCATGGTTTCTCACACACGCGGACTTTGGCAACGCCTTTATATAGAGTAGCAGGTGAAGCCTCTCTGGATTAGGTTCAGCTGAGTTCAATTACATCTGTTTCCTTGATATCTGTGAAATGCCACAGGGTGGTTGATGTTTTTTATGTGTAAACTCATATGCAGATGTGTGGAAAACTTAAACGTGTACTTCAATAATATATATTTTTTCCTTCTCTACTATTAGCCTATGTTTCTTGCGCCAGTCCCCCACAGCTATGAGTGCATTTCAACATTAAACATTGTTTTATTATTTCAAAAAGTGGAGGATATAAATTTCCCTGACGCAGCTTGATCACTGTAGCCTAGAAATCTAGACGCCCCTGGTGGCAGGCTATGATCACTGAGCATTTGATCGCTAAGAAGGCTGTTAAGAGTGGGTCGGATCGATCTTACGTTTCCTTCTTAGTGAAAGATCTTCTTAAGCTAAGAGCGACTCTGGGAAACGCGTTCTTCTTTCGGAGCGTTCTTAAGAGCGCTCCAAAGAAGATCTTAGCGCTAAGAGCTTCTTAACTCGTTTGGGAAACGCGGCCATTATCTGTATCTGCCCCATCTTGCTGAAAACCCTCACAGGTCGCTCAGGCGTCAACAGTCCCTCCCCCAGTCCCGCATGCTGGCTGTGTCATTCGCCGAAGATTCATAAGCGAGTCACAAAACGCAGCAGTTCCACTCCATGCCGACACGCTCATGGCTGAGCTCAACGGAACTGAGAAAGGAACGAATCAGTTCATGAAGTGATTCCATTCAGTATGTTCACTCAAAAATTCGAATCATTTGCGAATGACACAACACTAACTTCTATACACTTCTCTACAGTACTTGTCAATGTTATGACTTCATCACTGTGAATGTCATGTATTGTTTTTTGTCTAGGATTCCTGGGGTGCTTAAGGTACAATGTTAACAACTTAAATAATAACTGTATGCTATTCTTGTTTTTCACTATACTTTTATCTTTACTAGTGAAAGATAGAAAAAACTATCTGTCCATTGGCAGACACAGCACCTGCTTATTGGGCTGTTAAACTGGCTTGAGTGTGAATCGTCCTACAATATGTGACGGATATTTCTTTAGAATACTTTTACAAATTTTGATATTATTTATACACACAGTTTTATTTTTATTTGTGTTAAGCTCCCGTGATGCTCATGACAGGAAATATACACTGGTCAAAAAAGTAAAAGGAACATTTTTTGATCAGAGTATAGCATCAAATCAACTAAATGTCTGGAATATTGATCTGGTCAGTTAAGTAGCAGAGGGGGTTGTTCATCAGTTTCAGATGCGTTGGTGTTAATAATGAAATCAACAACAGGTGCATTTGAGGGGCAACAATGAGATGACACCTAACACAGGAATAGTTTTGCAGGTGGAGGCTGCAGACATTGTTTCCCTCCTCAATTTTTCTGACTGTTTTTCACTAGTTTTGCATTTGGTTAGGGTCAGTATCACTACTGGTAGTATGAGGCAATACCTGGACCTTTCTGAAGTTGCACAGGCAGTGTAACTCCTCAGGATGCTACATCAATACATGCCATTGCCCGAAGGTTTGGTGTGTCAGCACAGTCTCAAAAGCCTGGAGGAGATTTCAAGAGACGGGCAGTTACTCTGAGAGCAAGACAGAGACGTAGAAAGTCCTCAACCCATCAGCAGGACAGGTATCTGCTCCTTTGTGTAAGGAGGAACAGGATGCCAAAGCCCTACAAAATGACCTCCAGCAGGCCACTGGTATGAATGTCTCTAACCAAACAATCAGAAACGGGGTGGCTTGAGAGCCCAATGTCCAATTGTGGACCCTGTGCTCACTGCCCAGAGCTCGATTGGAATTTGTCAAATAACAGTGATTGCTAACCATGGGGGTGGGCTCTAAGTGCTGCCTAGAGGGCCGCAAAAAACTTTCAGTTTTGCACCTGTGGTCTGCGAGGGCCATATAGGTTATCAGTTGAAGACTTCAGTAATATTACTGTTATCCATGAGGTGCTCAATTAGACATGGGATTTGTGGCTCTTTGAAGGGAGAGTTTTTTTTTAGATCCATTACTTTCAAAGAACCGTGGCTCATTTGTGTGTGTGTCTTTCTGAGTTGCCAACTCTCCTCAAAAAATGCATGTCGTCCTCCTTCTTGTGGCGGTGGGGACGACACATCAGGTGATACTTGCATATCAAATAAGCACTGCAAGTGTACTCTGCCGCGCTCCTCCCCTTGATTTTGTTCTCTGTCTCACTGGTGACTTGGCTGCAGTATAGGTCATGAGCTCCACCCCCTCCATGTTAGTGCCTGGGACTTGGGGCAAACTAAAACACTAAAATACATGTCAAATCATTTTTTTTTTCTTTTCTAGAACGTTTTCTGTCATTTTAGGTGGTTGATATAATGTTGATGAATGTTCAAGTGTCATTTTTTTTTTTTTTTTTTGGATACGTTTTGTTTAAGTTATTTGACGCTGTAGAAACAGGATGTGACAAAATGAAATGAAATTAATATGTAACGCTACATAATCTCACGTTAATAGAAAATATCAACCACAAAAGCTAAATGATGAAATTGGTCAGATGTGTACAGCAGTTCTCAATTATTTTCTGTCCTGCCCTTCAGGCAGAGTGTTCAGAAACTACAATACAATAAAACTAAATCTCTCCCTTCATTTTTTTTTTAAATAAAAGTGTATAAAATTATCATTCTACAACAAATATAAAAAATATAAAACAAATTGTTTTTTCAAGTGGCATGTATGTTTAGGAAGTACAATACACCCCACTATTTGAGAAGTACTGGCGTACAGAATCAGCCGTTGTGGAATCTCCAGAAGAGAGCAGTAATGCAATAGTAATGATAGAAGCTATAAAACACCAAAGAAGAAAGAAGGTTTTTTTTTTCCCCAAAAGGAAGTATAATTAGTCCACTGTTATTTTCAATAACTCATATTCAATCTGCCACCGAGCTCACAACTTTTAGGTCAGAGTTAAAAACATATTTATTCAGGCTGGCATTTCACACGTAGCCACTAACTGGGACTGTTGCTCCTTTATGTTACAGTCGTGTTTTAATTTTGTTTCAGTAGTATTGCTTTTATTCTTGTTTTTACACTTGAATGCACTTTGTGCACCTTTTTGCGGTGCAGCTGTGTCTTAATTATGTTTTAGTAATATTGCTTTTGTTCTTGTTTTTACTCTGGAAAGTAAATAAATATTGATTGATTGATTGATTGATTGAATAATGATTGATGATGTTTTTAAAGATATACAGAATTCAGTTGGGGTGGCATTGTTTGCGGACGATGGAGCAATGTGGAAAAAGGGAAGAAGCATAGACTTTATGGTTAATAAGATGCAACAGGCAGTGAACAAAGTCCAAGAATGGGCCCTTCAATGGGGGTTTAAGATATCAATAGACAAAACAAAGACTTTATTCTTCTCTAGGAAGAAAATACATTTAAATGTAAAAATCAAATTATCTGGGGCAGATTTAGAAAGAGTAGAATTCTTCAGATATTTGGGAATGTGGTTTGATAAACGATTAACCTGGACAATGCATATCCAAAAAATTATTGACAAATGCAAGAAAGTGTTGAATGTGATGAGGTGTCTGCTTGGAGTTGAATGGGGAGCAAGTATACCTGCTTTAAAGGCCATTTATACAGGGCTGATGAGATCAGTATTTGATTATGGGTGTGTAGTGTATGGGTCTGCTGCTAAAACATCACTTAAAAAATTAGATGTCATACAAAATCAAGGTTTGAAGCTATGCTGTGGGGCAATTAAGACAACGCCAGTGGCAGCAGTCCATGTAGAGATGGGGGAGATGCCTCTCCATCTTAGAAGAGACCAGCTGTCTCTTGTGTACTGGGCAAATCTAAAGGGCCATAGTGAAAAACACATGAGTCAGTTTTATATCAATGTCAAGAAAGAGAGAATGACCTAATTAAAAGTTTTGGCTGGACCATAAGGCAAAAAGTAATAACTATGGGAATCAGTGCTCTGGAAATAAGTCCTACAGTGGCATATCCAGTTTCTCCTCCTTGGCTGCTGTCAGAGGTCCCAGTTGACTTGGGCTTATTAGAGGAAAAGAAGGATGTTGAAGTTGATCATTACAGGGTCCAGAGTTACATAGCTAGCAAATATAAAGAAGCAGTCATTTTATATACTGATGCATCTAAGCAGACTGATAAAAGAATGGGAGTTGCATATGTTATCCCTCAATTAGACATTGAATTTGCAAAAAGAATTACTGATAATTTAGCTGTATACACAGCAGAAATGATAGCAATATGGATGGCCTTATTGTGGATAGAGAGCAATAGACCTAAGCAAGCTGTGATTGCATCAGACTCCAGCTCAGCTTTAATAAGCCTTAAACGTTTTCACTCTGAATCTAGACAAGATATAGTGTATGAAATAATCCAACTAGCTAACAATCTGCTTAAGGCTGGTAGTAGTACTACATTTATATGGGTACCCGCTCATATAAGTGTAGGAGGTAATGAACTAGCAGATAAATGTGCGAAGAAAACAGCAGGAAAGTCTGATATAGAGGTAGATATTAAATACAGCAAAGCTGAAGTCAAGAGCATAATTAAATCTAAAATAAATGGAAAATGGCAATTTTTATGGGATAATGAACAGTCTGGGAGACACCTGTATAGCATTCAAGGAAAGGTGGGGAGGAGCAGGAATATGTGCAGAAGTAAGCAGGAAGAAGATGTGGTATCTAGAATGAGGCTAGGACATACAGGATTAAATAGAACATTATTTACAATGAAAAAACATGTTGATGGAATGTGTGAATATTGCAATAGTCAAGAGACCAAAGAGCATGTAATTATGTATTGTCCTAAATACCATCAAGCCAGACAAAGATTGATTTCGCAACTTAGTGAAAACCAGATGACATTAAATTTACAAGATATACTGCAGAGAGAATCTGGTGGAATTTGTTTTCATTTTTTGTTTTCTTTTTTGAAAGTAACTGGGTTATTAAAAAGAATTTAAGAAAGTGTGGGTTGACCTTTTGATCCACACTCCAGTCCAGATGGTGGCGGTAATGCACCAAAAAGCTGGTTGCCAACCGCCATATAGAAAGAAGAAGAAGAAGAAGAAGAAGAAGGGTTTTTTTTCCGGGTGGATGTATGTATATTAAAGCTGGTTGAGATGCTGCTGGTTTTGTCCGAAGAGCATAAAGAACATCTCTCCTTGCTGCCGAAGGTTGACGCCGCAGGTAAATATCTAGATATTACATATCGCAACATATCAGCTTCTATCTTTTGACCATAGCTGAATCGGCCGACTTCCTCTCCTGTAGCTATTGTTAACTCGTGACTCAGATGATTGTGTTACACAAGATGTGTTGTTTAGATTTAACTATACAAGCAATTATGGGCTGTTAGTAGAACATTTAATATCACCAATACAAAATGTGAACATAAATCACACCTCTCTTCTCTCATCTACTCCCATTTTCTTTATATACTGCAGCTATAGCCTACCGGTCATAAGTTTTAGAACACCCTAATTTTTCCAGTTATTTATTACTATTCAAGTCGTGCAAGTCTAATGAAAAACTTGAAATGGTACAAAGGTAAGTGCTGAACAGCCAGAGGTTTTGGTTACCCAAAACTATAGGGCTGGGCGATATGGCTGAAAAAAGTATCACGATATAAGTGTTTCATATGGTATCGATAATTATTTTTTCGTTTTTTTAACCTATTCTACCCAAACTTCTCAACTGTGCTGAACTGCATCCGTTATTTCTTTATATCGCTTTGATGTTTTGTCGTATGGCACTGCTGCCGTGTACCTCTTGATCAGAGGT